>NC_048444.1:18857044-18872418 GCF_004353265.1 Vitis riparia
TATTTACCCTTTGATGGAATGGGTAAATTAAAAATAATAATAATAATAATAGGAATAAAATAGTTATTTGAATAACACGTTCAAAACGGTTTTGAACGGTTATTCTTGGCCCTCTTCTCCTATCAATAAAAGAAATATACAAAACCCCTTCTTGTTGGGTGAGCTCTCTTCCATCAATTACAAAAATAATTCTGTGTATTAAAGTTTGATAAGGAGAAGAAGAGATCAAGAATTTAAGATTTATAAATTGAAGGAGATATCTCGATTTAACATGGCTGCGTGTTCTTCAAATGGTATGTAATGAATTCTTAATTTTTGAGATGGGTTGAATTCAATGATCTTGAATTTGTGTGTTAATTTCCGCATTAAATACTATCACTCAGTTGTATATATTTATATACATACATGCATGTTAGAGAGAAAAGAGAGTAGAAAATGGCCGATTCTGAAACTCAATAACCATTCAATTGAAGTTCGGATCATTCAGAATCAACATAGTTGAGTTTAATATTGGGTTAAGAAAGAAAAAAAGAGGAAAGTGAGGAAAAGTGGGGGCTTAACTATTTATATATATTGATAATGATACATACTCATATTTAGGTAAAGAATAAAAAACTAAATATACAATACAACTGACATAGGAAATGTTGCAATCCCCTGACAATTCTGCTGCATTGAATATTCTAGAATAGACAACAACTAATTTTTCTTTAGTTATGGAGCAAATCTTGCATTATCTCCAATAGTCCCCTCAAGTTGAGTGTGGTTGGTGGGTGACACCACATAGATAGTAGATAATGGTTTGGTGAAGATATCAACAATCTGATCGAGGTTTGGCACATACCGAACTAATAAGAAATTCTCAAGGATCTTTTGTTGAACAAAATATAAGTCGAGTTCCATATGTTTGGTTCTAAATGTAGGACAAAATTAGCACTTAAAGAAACAACAATTATGTGAGTGTTTAGCTAGGTTGGCAATTCAAGACAAAATTCCTAAGTGTCCCATAACTTGGTTTTCCAATTCCTGTTTGGACTACTTGACTTTGAGGATTAAGACTTTGCTAAGAGGCCGAGGTATGTAGCCGACTGTGTGGTGATTGAATGTGAATCAACCCTATTTTTCATCTTTAAAAGAGTTAAGAAAGTTGGAAGAAATGTTTTTTTGATGAAAGGCTTTTGTTCTCCTATTTCTAGATCGATCCAGGTGTAGGGGCAAATTGATCCAACTAACTTGTTTTTAAGATCAATTTTCAGCGATTAGATTAAGGGCTTCATTCTCATTTAAAATCAAACTTTTTCCCATTTCTGGAAAGAGAGAGAGAGCAGCAGTCGTGAAAGAACTTTTTCTTCCTCCTAATTTTGAGGGTGTTTGCCTCCTAAGAAAATCCCATAAGTTTTCTAAGAATCTTTTTTTTTTTGGATTTTCTGAAAATGAACATGGGTTGATTTCTGAAACATTCATCTCTCATTCTCTTGGTTTTGTGCAAAAAACCCATTTTCTTCTTGTAAGGATTCAAGAAGAGGCTGAGATCGAGTTTGATGTGGCTCCATGTGTGTTCCGGAAGAAGAAGGTAAGAAGTTAAAAGAGAAAGATACTAGTCAAGTGGTCCGGGAAGGATTGGTCGGCTTGAGCTAAGTAAAACCTTGTATTCAATTTTTATCTTCATAGTGAATGTTTTCGATCGGTTGTAAGCCTATGGTTTTTTTTATCTCTTCGAAGGTTTTCTACATTAAATCTGATGTCAATTGTCTCATTGTCTCTCTTTCTCTTCCTTGCATCATTTTCAGTTTTGGCAATTTATTAGAGTTTTGATTGTCTAATATTTGATTGAATGATGAAAAAAATGGCTATTAATCATAATTGAAGCTGTTTTTGATTGTTGATCATTGACATTTTGAGGTATATTGATCTTAATGTTTTTATCTGAATTTAGTTTAAGTTGATTTGAGTTTGGGAGTGTTGGATCATGTGCATGTGAATTGCATTTTAATATTGTTGGGAAGTGTTGTTGCATATATGCATGTGATTTATAATTTGTATTTTTGAGAATGTGTGAAGAGAAGAAAAATATTCAAAAAATTTCAAAGTTCGCTAATTTGAGTTGAGGTTTTTTTTTTTTTTTTTTTTTTGAATTGGTGAAAATGCCTATTCACCTCCCCCCCCCCCCCCCCCCCCCCCCGTCTCCCCTCTAGGTGTATTCCACTATTGAGATTTACCTTTTCAATTGGTATCAAATAGGTTTTTAAAGCAAAAATCATTTTCGTCATTGAATCTTAATTATGGAACCTCATCAAGAGAAAGCTTCCATTAGGAGACCACCATTCTTAATCAGCGAAAATGATTTCTATTGGAAAGTGAGAATGCAATATTTTCTCAAAATGCAAAGTGAAAAAGTTTGGAATGTCGTTGAATTTGGTTGGTCTCCACCTAAGGTGTTGGATAGAGAAGATAGACCAAACAAATGTTATTAAGCCTAAGTTGGAATGGGATAGAGGTGACAATGAAGCTAGTGAGAACAATGCTAGAGCCATGTATTCCATTTTTAATGCCATTAGCACGGATGAATTCCATAGGATAGCTACATGTACTTTGGCTAAGGAGGCTTGGGATATCCTCCAAGTGACTCATGAAGAAACTAATGCTGTGAAAGTGTCCAAACTTCAAATATTGACCTCTAAGTTTGAGACAATTAGGATGGAAGATCATGAGAACTTTGGAGAGGTTCATGCAAAACTGATGGACATTGTGAATTCTAGCTTTAATCTAGGTGAGCCCATCCTTAACTCCAAAGTGGTTAGAAAAATTCTAAGATCTCTTTCGGAGAGATTTAGAGCAAAAGTCACCGTCATTGAAGAGTCCAAGGATGTGGATTCCTTGAAAGTAGATGAACTTGTTGGTTCACTCCAAACCTTTGAGATGACTCTTGGATCACCTAGGAAATCAAAGGGCATTGCCTTGAATGCCCTTAAAGAGGATTCCTTAGGTTTTAAAGGTGAAGGTGATGAGAAAATCTCGGATGGAAAAGTTGCTAGATTTGCTGGCAAATTCAAAAAATACATGAAGTTCAGGAAATATAAGAAGAAGTCCAAGGAAGATGCTAAAAAATGGAACAATTCAATGGGAAAATCAAATGTATAAGACAAAAAGAAAGACAAGAGTGTCAAAAAGGACCTTGAGGTTGAGTGCTTCAAGTGTGGGGGAAAGGGGCACTATGCCATTGAATGTTTCTTAAAGAAAAAAAAGGAAAGAAAACCATACAAGTCACTTGGAGTGACACGGAATCATGCCAATCAAGTGAAAAAGAATCCAATGCAAGTGATTTCACAACCTTTATGGAAAGTGTCATTGAGGAACCACTAAAGAAAAAGGTTCTTAGTGAGTCTTGTGAGTCAAGTGACTCCGTTGGTGATGAGATGAGTTTTGACTCTACATATGAGACTTTGTACAAAGAGTGCTTAAGTCTCAAACAAGAATAAGTTGAGTGGAAGGCTTCTAAAAGGAGTTTAACCAATGAAGTTAAGACTCTAAAGGAGAAAAGAAGTCTTTGCTTGATAAGATTGTGTTTCTTGAGAATAAACACTTTGACATAAAGATAATGTGTGATGAATTGAAGAGTAAAAATCAAGTGTTTAAGAATGAGTTGAGTCTTAGGAAAGAAGAGTCACACCCTAGCTTTAAATGACTAAGTGATTTGATCAATTCAGGGAGAAAATCATTTGACAAAAGAGGCATAGGTTTTGTTGATGAAACTACCACTCCAAGTAGTAGTAAAACAATTTTTGTTAAGCCTTGTGAAGGAGTGCTCCCTAAGAAAACTCTTTCTAAATTGAAACTTCATTGTACTTATTGCACTAAAATGGGACACATTGTTGATGGATGTTATGCTAGGATGTTTGAGAGTTTCCAAAGAAAGTTGACCAACCTAATGAATGAATCATTCACTTTGAGAAATAGGTTGTTACAAGGAGGTAAGAGAGTATTCAAGAGAGATTCAAATGTCCCTCATCATAGTGGTTTCCAAGGAAGCACTTCTAATGGAATGACCAAAGTTACAAGTGTCAAAAAAATATGAGTGAAAAAGAATGAACTTAATTGCCTTGGTGTTTACACTACACTTAGATAGTGGTTGTTCACGTCGTATGACAGGTAATAGATCATTCTTCACTAATTTCACTGAATTTAATGGAGGAAATGTGACTTTTGGTGATGGTAATGTTGCTAGTGTGAAAGAGAAAGACAATTTGTGCTCCTGGAATCCCTAACCTTGAAGAAGTCTTGTATATGGAAGGATTGAAGCTAACTTGATTAGAATTAGTCAAATATGTGACAAGAAGTTCAATGTTCATTTTTCACAAAATTTATGTAAAGTGTTTGGTTTGAATGGAAATTGTGTGATGATTGGATTGAGAACTTCAGATAATTGTTATGTTTTGTCAAAATCCTTCTACCTCTTCTTCTTCTTCTTTTGTGTGTGGTAGTTCAAAAGTAGAATTGATTGATTTGTGGCACTGTCGGTTGGGTCATTTAAATTATAGTGACTTGATGAAGGTTACTAATAATGAAGTCATCAAAGGGATTCCTAAGCTTGGAAAACCCTTTAATCCTATTTATGGTAGTTGTCAAAAGGGAAAACAAACTAGGAGTACATATAGAAGGGTTGATGAAATTTTGACCTCTAAACCTTTAGAACTCTTACACATGAACCTCATGGGTCCAATGAGAACTGAGAGTTTAGGAGACAAGAAATACATTTTGATGATGGTTGATGACTATTCTAGGTATGCATGGGAATAAGAGTGAGACATTCATAAACTTCAAGGACATTGATTTGAAAATTTAAAATGAAAAAATGTATCCCATTGAAAGAATTAGGAGTAATAAGAGGAGAGAATTTGATAATTCTGATTTTCTAGAATTTTTTCATTCTCTAGGAATCAAAGATGAGTTTTCTTTTCCTACAACACCTCAACAAAATTGGATAGTTGAGAGAAACAATCCTGTCACTCAAGAAATGGTCTAAACAATGCTAAATCAACACAAATTTCGTACATATTTTTGGGCTGAAGCCATCAACACAGCTTGTCATACTTCCAATAGAATTCACGTACGACCTCATATTAGGAAGACTTGTTATGAGTTGTGGAAAAGAAAAAACCTAGTGTGAAGTACTTTAAGGTGTTTGGAAGTAGATGTTATGTCTTAAAAGATCATGAAAATCTTGGTAAGTTTGAGTCCAAGAGTGAGGAAGGGATATTCCTAGGATATTCCACCAAAAGTTGGGCATATAGAGTGTACATTTTGAGTTCAAAATGTATGGTGGAATCAATCAATGTGATTGTGGATGATCTAGGATCAAGGTCAAGAGAGTGTGATGATGATAGAATTGATGTGTCAAAAGAGATTGAATTGATTGAAGAAAAATCTCAAGATGAAAAGTTAAGTGAAGAGGAAGAAAATAGAGAAAAACAAGGAAATAAATGAGATAGGGGGAGAATCAAGCCATCAAAGAAAAATAAGTCAATGGTACCTAAGAACCATACATTAAGCAATGTGATTGGGAACTATGAAGATAGCATGGTAACAAGGAGACAATCCGAGCTAAATGAGATTAGCTGTGTTTGCTATACATCCCAAATTGAACCAAAAATGTTGAAGAAGTCTTGAATGATGAAGCTTGGGTAGGGGCTCTTCATGAAGAGCTAAATCAATTTTCTAGAAATGAAGTATGGTTCTTCGTGCCTAGACCAAAAGATGTGAATGTCATTGGAACAAAATGGATTTTCAAAAAATAAGATGGATGAAAATGGTGTGATTGTGAGAAATAAAGCTAGGTTGGTTTCTCAAAGGTTTAAGCAAATTGAGGGAATTGATTTTATGAAACCTTTGCTTCAATTGCAAGACTTGAATCCATTCGAATACTCTTAGTTGTAGCTAAGTAAGGATGATTGGTAGCCTTTTATACCTCACTGCTAGTAGACCGGACATAGCTTTTAGTGTTGGAATGTGTGCTAGGTATCAAGCATGTCCCAAGGAATCTTATCTCATAGCTCTTAAGCACATCATTAGGTACAATATTGATAGTACTTTAGAGCTAGGCCTTTGGTATTTGTTTAATACTCATTTTGATGTAGCTACACTGATGCTAATTGGGTTGGAAATGTGGATGATAGGAAAAACACTTCATGTGGTTTTTTTGTTTTTTTATATAGGAAATTGCTTGGTTTCTTGGCTGAGTAAGAAACAAAACTCTGTTTCACTCTCCACAGCTGAAGTGGAATACATTGCTGTTGGTAGTTGTTGTTCTCAACTTCTATGAATCAAACAAATGTTGAGAGACTATGGACTATGGTTGTGTTTTGTGACAATTACTAGCACAATCAATATCTCCAAGAACCATGTTCTTTCCTCTAGGACAAAACACATTGACATTAGGCATCACTTCATTCTTGAGTTAGTTGAAGACAAAGTTGTATCATTGGAATATGTTCCAATAGAGGGTCATATTGCTGATATTCTCACTAAATCTTTGGATGTGTCTAGGTTTGAATCACTTAGAAGATCCATAGGTTTATGCACACTCAGTTGACTTCCTCTAAAACTTGTCTAGGACATCCTCTTGCATATCCTCGAGTCCTAGTTGTCTTCCTAAGTTCCTAAATGTCATCAAGTTAATATTTATTTATTTATTTTTTTTTTTTTTGGTTCAATATTTTAATTTTCAACAATTGCTGAGTTCATGAGAGTGGCATGATTATTCTTTTCTTTAAAAGTTAGATTGACTCATAATGATCTTAAAAGCTTCAAGATGTCTTTATCTCCATGGCTTGATTGATAAACATGATATTAAATCCTTGCTATTTTGATTTGATTAGATAAACCGCAAAATGTTAGCTTCATTTATTTTAAGTGAGTAAAAGCCCATGGTTGAACCTTGTGATTGCATAAATGGTGAATAATGCTTTTTAAAGTTTAATGTAAACTTATACTTATTTAATGAACATTAAAGAGTGAGTAAAATTACCTGGAAATTCCTTGAGTGGTTGAGATGATCATTCTTTGATTGTTTGCCCTCTTTTTAAAATTAAGTATGAAAAAAATTGGAAAAGAAAAGAAAAGAAAAAGAAAATATGAAATTTCCTGGAATGGTTATGGCTCATTGGCAATGTTCCAAGAGTTAAAAGGCCTCAATTGCAAAAGTGGGACATCCCTTATGTTGTAATATTGTAAAGACATTCTTAGAGATCCTCAAATAAAAAATAAAAATAAAAAGATTTTAAGGGTAAAACCTATATCTTTGTATTTCGTTCAATGCTAAATGTGAAAAACAAATGAGGTATGAACTTTGTTAAAGGGATGTAAATGGGCTGTGTTAAATAGAAATCTGGCCAAGAGAGGTGCAAATTGATTTCTTGGAGCATTATCTTGAATTTCTCTAAAAAGGAAAAGTGTCTTAAAAATGATTTTTGCCTTACGGATAGATATATGTTCATAACTAGAAAGAAATTAACATTCTCACTATTTTATGGTGTTATGAGTGCGTCTTCTTTGAGCTTAAGCTTACTTGCTAGAGTGTTGATAATCATTTTTTTTACCCATTCAATTGATAAATTTGGAAGGTTTTCAATCTCTATGTTAGTTAATTTTGTCTATTGTTAAGTTCTTGGAAGCATTTTTGTTCAATATGAATCAATTCTAACTCATTGATTGAAAGATAAGTATGTCATCCTATTGTATCTCAGCTTTGGTGGATCAATTTTCAATTTTTGGAAAGTTTGTCAATGTGTTTCTTGTGATTTTCATTAGTTTTTACCTAAGTCATTTTTTAGTAAGGTGTCGATCGATCTGCTAAATTTTTGGATCGATCCACAATGTGCACAGTCTTGTGACCAAGAGCTCTTGAACGAATCGTGGATCGATACACCAAGATCGATACCATTTATTCCTTGTCTCTCACATACTTAGCCTTTTTTTTTTTTTTTTTCAAATTTGGCTTGTTCAAACTTGTGTGACTATGTATCACCAAGAGGTCACAATCGAAAGCTGGATTGATTTACCAAGATCGATACCACTTATGCACTTGTGAAAAATTCCATTTTTGCTCCCAGTTAGTTATACTCATGGTTTAATGGATGAGGAGTATTTTTGTAATTCAAAGTTAAAAAAAATTGAAAAAGTAAAAATTCCATTTTTGCCATCGACTAGTTATACACATGGTTTAATGGTTGAGGGGTATTTTCATAATTTAAAGTTAAAAAAAAAATTGAAAAAGTCAAATTCCCCAAATCAATTTTTCCCAATTCATTTCATTCAAAAGCCTTAGGCCTTTTGTTCTAGAAAAGAGAACTTCTCTACTTTGTGCTTCTCTTTAGCCATCATCGTTGGTCCATCATTTCAGCCACTGTCGCCGTAAGTCTCTACCATTAGAAACCTTTGTCGTTGGACGTCCCTAATTGGTGAGCGTTTTCAGTTTGGGCAATCTTGTTGGACAACTTTGTCGAATAGCTTAGAACTGTCGTGTTGTTCAACTCGTGTTGTCGACCTATGTGTCTCTTTTTGGTGCACTAGTGCTGTTGGAAATTGTCTTCTGCATAGTCTATGCTGGCTAAGACTTTTTGTGCTTGTCACTGGACTATATCTTGTGTAGTCGGGATTTTTTTCTTGTCGTTGGAAATTTTGATCAACCCTTAGGACTGTGTTCTTCACAGCATGATCAACACAACTTAATCTGCACTTCTGGAAATCGTGTTTAGCACAGTTCATCACTCCAATTTTGGTGTTTTCTTCTTTCCATTTTCGGCATTTTCAACATCCTGCCATGAGATTACATCTTGTTGTCACACCATAAATCACAATATGCCCTTGAGACAGTTGTTCTAAACAACACACTTAGTCTAACTACTTTCATTGACATGTGATCCAGCGTTTGTTGTTGACTGGTGTTCCATCTGTTGTTGCTGACACCATTTTTTACTAGTTCTTTTTCTTATGGCTATGTTTTCTCCGTCACAAGATATATTTTCCAACAACCATTACTATTTTGTATATAGGTTTGTCATCCTCCACTAGTCTTGTGTGTCTATATTGGGTTTCTACTCAAGCTTTCCGACAAAGGTTTGAGTGGGCGTTGGGTCTTCCTACTCTACTGATATTCAAAGTACTTGTTCTCAGAACTATGCCTCCAAAAGGTCGTAGGAGCAAAGCCCTAGTTAAAGGGTCATCTTCTAGGACCCCAAAAAGTGTTCGGGATGAGAATTTACCCATCAATCCACCTATTCAGACTCCCAATATCCCTAAGGCTCCTACGAAAACTTCCATAGATGGGATTCATTTCAATGCTTTCCTAAAAAATCCTGTAGAGACTTGTACACCAAGGTTTATCGTCAAAGGTCTTTTATTCTTGAGAGACAACTTCATCTAGAATTATTTTTCAACGGACCAATTCCAACACTGTTTGCAGAACTAGGTTGGCTTCACTAGGATTGCGTGTGCTCCCATTGTCCGTATGTTTTATTCGAATATTATTGAGTATGACTTTGGATATTTGATATGTTGATCATGATCACCTTTTTGTGTATCTATGGATATTTGACATGGTTTTGGACTCATGAATGCATATTGACTATCTTTAGACAAGTGATTTTTGTGGATATATGTGGATACTTGTGTGTCAATTCATTTGAAACTTGTGGAAGTTTCTTGGTAATATGTGCAGGTGCTACTAATGTTTTTCCTAAGATTTATTTGCAGATATTGTAGTACCTTTGGTGAGATTTTGAGTGAGTGAGTGGCCTTGTATGAGAGTTGGGTGGGGCTTACTTACTTATACTCATTCTTGTTGTAAAGGGTTTTGGCCCAAAGTTACCAAAGAGGGAGATTGTGATTGTTTAGCTAGGTTGGCAATTTTGGACAAAATTCCTAAGTGTACCCTAACTCGATTTTTCAATTCCTCTTCGGACTACTTGACTTTGAAGATTAAGACTTTGCTAAGAGGCCAAGGTATGTAGTCGAGTGTGTGGTGATTAAATGTGAATCAACCGTGTTTTTCATCTTTAAAAGAGTTAAGAAAGCTGGGAGAAATGTTTTTTGATGAAAGACTTTTGTTCACCTGTTTCTGGATCAATCCAAGTGTAGGGGAAGATTGATCCAACTAACCTGTTTTTAAGATCAATTTTCAGCCCTTAGATTAAGGGCTTCATTCTCATTTAAAATCGAACTTTCTCCTATTTTTGGAAAAAGAGAGCAACAGTTGTGAGATAATTTTTCATTCATTCCCATTTTGAGGGAGTTTGCCTTTTAAGAAAATCCCATAAGTTTTCCAAGAATTTTTTTTTGTTTTGGATTTTATGAAAATGAACATGGGTTGATTTCTGAAACACTCATCTCTCATTCTCTTGGTTTTGAGCAAAAACCCATTTTCTTCTTGTAAGGATTCAAGAAGAGGCCGAGATCGAGCTTGGTGTGGACTCCAAGTGTGCTTCGAAAGAAGAAGGTGAGAAACTAAAAGTGAAAGGTACTAGTCAAGTGGTACGAGAAGGATTGGTTCGCTTAAGCTAGGTAAAACCTTATATTCAGTTTTTTTCTTGATAATAAATGTTTTCGATTGGTTGTAGGCCCATGGTTTTTATATCTTCAGAGGTTTTCCATGTTAAAATCTATTATCAATTGTCTCATTGTCTCTCCTTTTTTTTAGCATCAGTTTTCAGTTTCAACAATTTATTAGAGTTTTGATTGTTTACTATTTGATTGAATGATGAAGAAAAATGGCTATGAATCAACCATTGAAGTTGTTTTTGATTGTTGATCATTAATGTTTTGAGGTTTATTGATCTTGTTTTTATCTAAATTTAGTTTAAGTTGATTTGAGTTTGGGAGTGTTGGATCATGTGCATGTGAATTGCATTTTAATATTGTTGGGAAGTGTTGTTGCATTCATATATGCATGTGATTTATAAGTTGTGTTTTTGAGAATGTGTGAAGAAAAGAAAAATATTCAAAAAATTTCAAGGTTTACTAATTTGAGTTGAGATTTTTTTTTAATTGGTCAAAACACCTATTCACCCACCCTTCCCCCCCAGGTGTATTCCACTATTGAGATTCAGCTTTTCAAGTTAGATTGTCACACTAGAGAATTGGAACGTTGGTTTATGGAATTCTAAGTTCTTTAATGAAGAATTGAAGCCAAACCATTTTTTCTATAGCATTAGCTAGGCTTCTATATCAAACCTTAGTGCTTGATCTTGAGATTGTAGTTTCCTTCTTTGAGCTCCAGGTGATAGGACTGTTGCCAAGAAAGATACAAAATCTAGATTAGATTTTCTATTATGTGGATCTGATGCCAATGAATTCCAAAATCAACAGTCCCCTTTAGATACCTAGGATTCTCTTTACAACTTTCCAATGGAAATATGAAGGGTGTTGCATATATTAAGATACCTTATCTACACTATATGCAATCTCTTGTCTAGTAATAGTTACATACTACATGCATGCACTTGGTTCTTATATGTAGAGTGTTGGATTCTGCATAGAGTCACCATCATAAGCAATATGTAGAGTTCACATCATTGGAGTGGAAATGGCTCCATGTCCATATCAGCTTAATGTAGGAGTTCTGTTATATTTTTTCCTTAAGAAAAAAGCAAACTTCCAATTTCTATTTTCTTTACCTTAATTTCTAAGTAGTTAAAGGACCCAACATCCTTAAGAGAGCAGTTTTTATTCAAGAGGATAATAAGGCTTTGAATTTCTATAGAATTGCTACTAGTTATCTGGATGTCATTTACATGTGTAAAATGTATGTAAATAATAGAATGAAAAGAAAACTTGAGAAGATAAGATTAAGTTTTGTAGTGATGATCTAAGATTGTCAAACGTAGCTTGTGAGGCTTGTTTCAAGCCACATAGTACTTTATGTAGCTTGTGTACTAGAAGTTCCTATTAATCATGTTGTTCAAGCCTTGGAGATTGATCCATAAATACAATTCTTGGGGGATCCCATTCAAGAGTGCATTATTCATATCCAATTGTTTGATCTCTCAATTTCTATCTAAAGTTATTACCTCCACATGAATTGTTGTAGGTTTAACCATTAGACTGAAGGTTTCAATGAAATTAAAACAAGGAGATTACTGATATCTTTTAGCCATCAATTGTGCCTTGTATCATTCTATATTCTCATTAGGATTCCTTCTAATTTTGAATACCCATTTGCAAGAAACCATCCTTTTATCAATTAACTTTTGAATTGGAGATTAGGTCTTGTTTTTAATTAAGGCAGTATACTCTTGTTCCATAGCTTCCCTCTAATGATGACTTTGTTAAGCTTCTTGCATATTGCTAGGCTCGACAATGGTAAAATTAATAGTCAAGTAGACTTTAGTCTTAAATAAGTACAATTTCTTGGATTAGTAATCATAGGGTGGGCAATACCATGAGCATGAGATTTAGTTTGAATATATTATGAATTGGTAAAAAAGAAGCAATATAGGATTTTAGGAGTGAAAGAGCTTGATTTAGAGGCTAGAAAAAGAGAACTAGCTAGCTCTAGCCGATGATATAACATGTTGGTATAAGGATTGAAGATCCAAAAATTCACCCAACCCAAAAATGGGGGCCTTAATATATGATAACCTCTAAAGTAGTCATTATCTAACAATTGTCGCTAAAAACATACCTCCAACCACCTTTGAAAGTATGTGGCAGAAAGCAACAAAACAATAGAAAAAGCCTACTTGTTGGATTCTTGGATAAACCTAATCCAAGCCTTGCATCTCTTAAGGGTGCATGCAACTAAGATCCTAAGTGCAGTATGAATTAATAGATAGGCCTTTAAAATTTATTAAAGGTAATATGATTACTACTCAAAAAGTGCTATTTGATAGCTTGTAATTAACTCTTTTAAACACTTTTGAGTAGTAGTTATTACCTTTTAACCCAATTAACATATTAAGGACCTTTGCAATCATTTCTAATCAAATTGTGTAAGTTTTGGTGTTTTTGTTAGTAATTTGATCACCAAAGCAATCCGAGATTGAGGAGAGTTCTTTGGAATCCATGGCAAAGCAATGGAAAGCTCAGAAACATGAAGAACCAAAGCTTTGAAGCTTTATAGTCCTTTTCCATAAGCAAATCCGGCATGCAAGGAGGGGAAGCAAAGAGAAATCTAACATGAAGCATTCAAGAGGACAGCAACTGTCAGCCACTTTTGGAGCACTTCCTGGAGCTCAATTTATGCATACTATATGTCGTTTTGAAGCTCGGGAAGTCAACAATCCAACGCTTCAAACGGTGCGCGATTCGGAGTTGAAATGAAGGAGTTACAGCCATTGGAAGCCGATCACACCAAGCTGAAGGCCAATTTCGCGGGCTGCGAAATCAGCCTTTAGCTGCGAAATCACAAGAGGATGGCTGCGAAATCAGCCTTTGGCTGCGAAATGGTGTCCTTCATGTTGCGAAATTTTGCAGCCATCTTGTACGCCTGCGAAATTCTCCTGAGTGCTTCCCAATATTTGCGACCGACATTTTTAGATTTTTTGCTTCAGATATTTGATGTCTAAATCCCCAAACTCTCCTTGTAATCCACCTATCATAGGATTCCTTAGTCTTTAATCAAGAACAAAGGGTAAATAGCCTCATATATAATGTTTGTAATTTCCATTTTACAGGAGATGTCGGGGAGCTTGTTCTCAGAGACATCTTTTGTATAGTTTTGAAAGGAAGTAAAATACAGAGCCTTTACTCTGCCTTACCTTCTCGTTTTGATTGTATTGTATTTATTTATTTTTTCTTACTAGCCAAACAAGCTCTGAGGACGTTTCAGAGAATGAGTGGCTAGGCTTTTAGTTCCTTGGAGCTAAGGTTGTCGGGTAAGGCCCCAAATGCAAGAATTGGTAGTTTTGTTGTTTCAGCTGTTAATGAAGAGAAAGTGTGACCCATTAATGATTTCTATGTTTTTAGTTAACTTAAAACGCCTTCAATTCACCTGAGCCAACACTTGGTAAGGCAAGTGATTTCCGTCCATGGAGATGCACTAGTTTATCTCTTGCGAGCTTTTGGGAGGTGACTTGAAGATAGGATTTTCTAGAATTGCCAACACTTGGTAAGCTTTTGGACTCTAAGGAGACATCCATTAGTTATCTCTTGCGAGCTTGAGAAGGAAAGTCCAAGGTTAATGATCACCTTGAATGGCGAATGCTAGGTGAGAGGCACAAGCCATTGCAAGTTGCATCAGTGAGAGGGAATTAGTACTGAAATCCACTAAAGGGAAACATCTGTACAACACCGGTTAGAGAATTAACTATATGTTAATTCTCTAATGCGAGGAAAAGATTCAAGTGACCGAGCTCTGTTTTTGCATGAAGAGCCTCCCCTGTGAACCTAAAACTCCAAGGAATGTTTTTTTTCATAAGTAATTCCCATTACTTTCTTTTTAGTTAGCTTAAAACAAATCCTTTTTCAACCAAAGTTTATGTTTTCTTAAGCTAACCTTGAAATGAAAAAGCACCAATTTAACTTTGAATTGGTATCAGTTGTAAGTTGAAAACCCTTCACAGTGAACGATCCTAGAGCCACTATGCGAAGGCTATCCTAGTGCATGGTGATATAGGTTATAAATTTTGTTGATTACTCCCGTTTGAGGATCAAACTCATGATACACCATTGCGACACGAATCATAATAAAAAATAATAAAGATCACATAGCTAAGATTTGGATGTTTCCATGTTTATTCCAATTAATGAAGAACTATCTCAATGACCTAAAGATCTTTCAATTAATGATTCTTCCTTGGATCTTAGCAATGGAGAAGGGTGAAATTCTCTTTACAGGGATGAGGGTGATTGGAGCCAAAATATGTGCTCTAATGGCACATATTCAATATAATTTGTGCACCAAAGGACATTTGAATCACCCAACTTGACCTGAATCGATGCTAAGGCCCTAACCATGAGTTTAACTTGTATTTTGAAGATTTATCTTAGGTTCAAGGGAAGAAAATGGTGTAAGTTGAATCACTTTAGATTTTAAAAGATCAAGAAAAGGTTAAATAAGGAAATAAGTGAGTCAAGACTCATGGACCATGAGGAAATGCAAGATGAGGATATCATGAGTTTGCAAGACGAGAATTGACCATTGTGGAGTAAGAAAGAAGGCAAGAAAACATGGGCATGAATCAAGATTCAACTGTATGGAAATTTAAAACTCAAAACCTGGTGGCAACATATACTATAAATTTAAGGACAAAATTTGAGAACTTTCCAGAGTCCATTTTAGACACACCATATATCGTTTCGAAGTTTGGGAAGTCAAGAGTCCAATGCTTTAAATTGTGTGCAAATCACAGTTGAAATGAAGAAGTTATGGCCATTTGAAG
>NC_048444.1:20261134-20409939 GCF_004353265.1 Vitis riparia
ATAAGAAATCTATGAGAACTTTCCCACATGCTTTTTGATTGACTCTATGGCCACACCTTCCTAGTGCACATTGTGTTTATACAATTTTCCACTAAAGTAGATTTCAACCTCTTCCTCTCTCCTTCACACCTTAGTTTCTATTAACCTTAGTTTATATATTATGTTTGAAGGTAAAGGGTGTTTAGTAAAACTTAATACTTATTATTTAATTACTTAAGTTGACTTTAAATTATATTATACTAAAGTCGTTAACTTAAAACTTATTACTTAATTCTTATTTTAAGTATTAAGGTTGTTTAATAAAATTTATTTTAAACCATCAAATTGACATATTTATCCTCATAAATTATAACTAGGGAAAAAAAGGTCAAACAACAATGGAAATCATAAAGTAGCAAAACAAATCATGGAGGTATTTAAGATAAATTAAGACAAAAAAGTATAATAAAGATGTGGACTTAAAAATAAGTTAATTGTTTTTACTTATTACTTAAAGTTATTTTTTACTTTTAAGTCATACCATTAACTTATTTTACCAAACATATTTAATTTACTTAATAATTTAAATTAAATTATTAAGTCACTTAAAGTTATTAAGTTGGTTTACCAAACTCCCACGTAATGTTTGATTTTCAAAAAATTCGAAAAAAAAAAAAAACTAGAGAAGAATAGTGGAAGGGAAAAAAAATAAAAAATAGATTTAAAGTCAATGAATTAATTTTATATATTACTTAAACTCGTTTCACTTAATTTAACTCTTTGATACGAAGATTAAATAATTTTAAAATGTATAAGTTTTTAATTAATTTCAATTACATTTGATTTTTTTATTTTTCTTAACATTTTTGTTTTTCCTAAGCACTTTCCGGGAATAAACATAACCTAAATCAAATATTAACTCATGGTCATGGATAGGTAGGTCCATTCAACTGCACTTGCACCATTGAGAGGAGTGAAAAGGGAATGAAAATAAGTAGTGAAGCTGGATATGGAATTTTGACAATTATGGAATGTTCTTCATTTGGTAGGAGTAGCTGTAAAGGGCCTGTCTGTTGATAAAAGTTAGTCAGTTATGTATCTTTTGCTGATATATTTTATAATGTTGTGTTGGATGGGAGGCATCTGTAAAAATTACAAAATCATGGGTTCATGCTTCTTCTTCATCCATCAGATGATCTCAGAATATGATGTGATTCTGGGGGTAAAGAAGCAGGACAGGAGATGGGTGAAGTGATGCTTTTTTGCAGAGTAGCGCCAATTCATGAAGGTCCTTTTTCCCCTTGACATGAATTTAAGAGTAACAACAATCTGATAACCTCTGAAAATGCCTTTTATTTTGCACTCTTACTCTGCTTTAATGATCTAAATCACCGAAGACTTACTCAAGGAAGCCTGCCTTCACACAACTTCACCTTTCTGCGACGATTATGGGGGCAAAGGACCTCCACTGCTTGGACAATTATTTTTCATTTTTGCAGGCCAGTTTTGGAGGATGTCAAACTGATAGTCCAATATGACTCCCTTCTACTGAACCCAAGCTTTTTCCAAGGAATTTCACCTTTGGTTTCCAGTTCCACAAACAACTTTGGCGGGTATGCATTAGAAGCTCCTGGACTCAAGTCCTCAGGTTATATTTGATTCCAGAAACTACTAAGAAAAAAAAAATTGTTAAAATATATATATATATTTCTTCACATTTAGCTATAATATGGAAAATACCAAAGAAAATCAAATGTAATATAAAAAATATTAAAAAAAAACAAATATAATTAAGGTTAGTTAGAAATTTATTTATTTTTAAATTATTTTATCTTAATATAGAAGTGTTAAAATAAATTAAATGAGTTTGAAATAATATATAAAAATAATTATTGACTTTAAATTTAATTTTTTATTTCCCTTCACTTTTCCTTTTTTTCTATTTTTCCTTTCTATTTTCTTTACCTTATATTTTTCCCCCGAATTTTTCGTACCCAATCTTCATCCTTTAGAAGTCAAAACCCTAATAATTAAGTTTAAATTCTATCACTAAAAATAGGCAATATCACAACATTAAGTTGAGTTCTATTTATACCAAAACTAAGTGAATATTCGGTAAACCAACTTAATAACTTAAAGTAACTTAATAATATAAGTCATCAAGTAAATTAAGTATATTTAGTAAAATAATTTAATGATATGAGTTAAAGTAAAAATAATTATATTATTCTTAAATTCATATCTTTATTTTACCTTTTGATCCTCATTTACCCTATTTACCTTCATAATATCTTTTAATACTCTACGACATTCATTGTTATTTGACCTCCTTTACCCTTGTTACAATTTATGAGGATAAATATATGGATATGATAATTTAGAATAAATTTTAAGTTAATATTATCATATAGCTTTAATACTTAAAGTAAGAATTAAGTAATAAGTTTTAAATTAACAACTTAAATATAATTTAGTTTAAAATCAACTTAAATCATTAAGTAATAAGTATTAAGTTTTACCACACACCCCTACGAAAGAGGAAAATAATTAAAAATATCGATTCCATATGACCTGGTACTCCAAGTGAAGTTCCTGAATTCCGATTTTTTGTTGAATCAAAACAGTTGAGGAAATCCCAGAGAGCCGTTCCCAGACAATGACTACCCAAAAATCTATTAGCTGACTGTAATCTGTAACCAAAGAAAAAGATTATATACAAGAAGCTAATATGAATTTTTATCATCTAAAGCTTAATCATATCACAGAATCCTAAATTAAAATGCAGCAGCTTGCTTGTAATCAATATGATGAAATTTCACTAGAGTCGTGCACTTTGAGTTGTGTGCTTCTTCTAAAGAAATCAAAGGAAAAAAAATGAAATCAAACAGAAAGGTAGTAATATGGCCACAGTTTCTTACCACCTGACTTCAGAACTAGCATGCCATCATTACTGGTCCATGACAGCATCTTATCAGGAGCAATCATGGACCAATAATTTGGCTGCACCTACAGGCGTGATACTACATCAACTGTCACATGAAATGACAGAACATGATAAAAAGAACAAGTGGTACAGCACCCATTTCCAAGGAAAGAAAAGAAAATCACCTAACTAAAATTTTGATAAACCCAACATCTCACAGGAAACATATCTGACTCTCCTTTTATAAAAAGAGTTGTAGAAGCTCAAACAAAACTGCCTTTTTAATGAAAAACATGGATTGGAAAATAATTGAACAGTTATCATAGCAATTCTCATCCTCAGTATACTAAATCTAGGACTAAAGAAGTAATCCCAAGTCAAAGTTTTCCTCTCAAAGAAGTCAAATTTCAAGAGAGATTTTATTTCAATTGTCATGTAATATTTTTGACACAAAAGTATAACTATTTAGAATAATTAGGCGGCTACAATCAAAGTTATCAAACACACCTGAGGCTCATTTCATAGTAGAAGGAAAACCTTGGCACTCACGTAAAAAGCTTGCCTTCATAGCTTTAATGGGATTCACAAAGATTTTATTTGGATTTTAGAAAGAATGCAGGAAAAGAAAATGCTGAAAATTAAATAAAAATGGAATTCCTCATAAAACTTTCTTCTTCCATGATTTCCTTCTCATTTTCTTACATCAGAAAGAACCATTCTTGTTTGCATCCAAATAAAGCTTAGGAGCTGAGCAAAAATGAAAGTTTGTGACCTGATCCAGACCCTCAATCCAAGTCCGTTCTACTTAACAGGGTCTTATCCAGGCTTAGCAGAGCTTGTCTTGGGTAAAACTCTGGTTTCAAATAAATGACTACAAACTCATGAGTTCATGTTGCCTGGACATGGGTCAGATCCAATATTAATGATGTAAGAATATGCAAAGATAGGTGATAGATAGATGGGTGGATGGATGGATTTTATACCATAAAAATGATATATCACCAGGGGAAACAGGTTGATGGATGGCCGGATGGATGGATGGAGTCGTTACTATATATGTGATGGAAGAACATGTGCAGGGTCAAGCAACTGAGACTAGTAACCTTCAGTAAGCATAATCAAGCACAACCACAGTGAAGTAACAGTCTAAGATATGAATTGAAGTTTATCAAATTAGATTGGACCAGCAAAAGAAAGTTGAGAACAAACATGATTAAACAAAAGCCCAAGATAAACCTCAAATGCTAAGACAAGAGAAAATAACTTAGAAGATATTGAAAGCTAAAAATCCATGAATGTGGGTCCTTCCATAACAGCGTATTATTGAGGTGAAGCTTCAGATAACATAGCTGATATTTAACTTAATTCGCCTAAATGTCAAGGAACAGAATATAGCATCAACATGCAAATCTAGTCTAATCTAATAGAACTCCAGAAATAATAAACAGAATTAAAATTTTCTTTGCACAGGAAAGGGATATACCCAAATATGATGGTAGTAAACCAATTGTTGACAGGGAAGTCTTAAATGGGTGCTGCACATGTTGTTCTAAAATGGCCTGTCTGATTACAACGGCTACAATGCACAACTCGTTTCACACGGCCACGGTCTTCTGCTCGCACTCGCTTCTTTCTCGGTCGTCCAGGTGGCCTAAGTGATTTGGGTGGGTTGATCAAAATCTCCACAGATTTGCTTCCATTCGGATCTCCCTCAGATAACTCCTTCCATAGAGTTTTATCTGGAATTGGATGTATAGTTTGTGAGTATGTTTTACGATAAGTTGCAACAGTGAAACAGCTCTCAGTAAATCGATGAACATTCTGCCTGCAAGAGAGAAGTGCAGCCACAGCATGTGCACAGGGCAAACCATACAGCTGCCAGCCCCGACAAAGACAGCAACGATTGCGAATATCCACAATATTTGTTCCTTCATGAGAGATAACTTCAAATTCAGCTTCATTAGCACGTAGCACCTGATAAGTGCGTGCACGCTCGAGAGCCTCTGCAACACGTCTCTCAGCAGAAGGCACAAGTATTGAGGTCCACTGCATACTCGTCTCTCGGCGTTCATTGAACCAAGTCATTAGCTGTCTCCTAATGCATTCCATCATCTGAATAATTGGTAGTCCAGAAGCTTCTAGAATCCAAGTATTTAAAGATTCAACTATATTAGCTGTCAGATGTCCAAACCGTGTTCCCTCAAAATAAGCTGTAGCCCACAAACGAGGTGGAATTCGTCGAATCCAGTATGCGGCATCTTGTGATATCTCTTCAATTTCTAGGATTTTTGCCTCAAATTCAATTACAGTGAGAGCATGAGCAGCTTCCCATAGAAGGTTGACAAGCATTGTATTATTAAACTCCTTTCGGAAGCTATCACTCAAGTGACGCATGCAAAACCCATGAAAAGCAGTTGGGAAGTTTGCTTCCACTCCATCTACAATGCCTTTCTGCCTATCTGATAAAATTGTGAGCCTTGGCATGTTTTCAGTATTAACCTCAAGCAGGTTATGAAGTTCAGAGAGAAACCACATCCAGTTCTCATCATTTTCCTCATCAACAACACCAAATGCCAAAGGAAACAGAGCACCATCACCATCAAAACCAGTAGCAAAAAGTAAAGTACCAAGATACTTACTTTTCAAGAATGTCCTATCAAGCCCAAGGAGCGGCCGACATGCATTCAGGAAACCATAGATGGATGCCTGAAATGAAATAAAGAGACGCTGGAAGCAGTTGTCCGTTTGGTTCCCATAGACAGATGCAATACTTCCAGGGTTCGTCCGTTTAACTTGGTCACAATATTGTGGAAGCAGACGGTACCCTTCTTCAAAGGATCCACGCATAGCAGCCATGATACGCTCCTTACCTCGCCAAGCTTGCTTGTATGATAAGGTAATACCGTGAACCCGGTGTATCTCTTCCAGTATCTCCTTTGGCTTGTAATTAGGGTTTTCCCTAAGTCGTTGCTCTACAGAGTTTGCAACCCACTGAACTGAGGCTTGCTGATGACCAAGATGAGCAATTCCTCCACATGTATGGGACTCATGGATTGTCCTGATAGTGAAAGTTGGAACACCTGGAAGCTTTGCAGCATGTATGCGCCAGGGGCATCCATCACTAGCACATTTTGCAGTAAAACGAGTCTTGTCAGATTTTATGGTCTGCATTTCAAAATGAAGGGCAATGGCAGTGTCCCTTAATGCCCTTCGGCAGCTCTTGACATCTGGAAACTCTTGTCCAACCACCAGCTCATAACTTGGGTTTGCAACAACAGTACGGGCTTGAAGAACAGGAGTGGAAACTACAAGCTGGTGTTGCTGAACCATATCAGAGGTAGATTCAATCCCCATTTCCTGGTGATCGTCCACAGCTAGGTCTAAGTTATCATCAAGTTCTTGGTTTTCTGAAACAGCCAATTCATTGTTCTCAGATAAAGCTAACTCATGGTTCTGCTCTGCAAGAGACAATCCATGGTCATCATGTTCTGGTTTCCGATCCATAGCTAACTCATTACCATGCTCATAACCATGTTCATCAGCCCCTTGATGAACAGTTTGTCCCAAACCAAGATCATGGTCATGTGCATGGCTTAAACCCAATTCATGGTCATGAGAATGTCCCAAACCCAAATCATGCTCATGGGTTTGTCCCAATTCTAAAGTATGGTTCTGACCAAGACCCAGATTATGGTTATGGCCCAACACCAACTGCTGATTCTGGCCAAGCCCTAAGTTGTGATTTGGGCCAAGTATCAAATCATGGTTAGCCATCACCAACAACAATTCCTCAGCTCCCGGCACCAAACTGAAAGCTTATAATCTGTACCACTGCCTCTCTAAATCTCGTCTGTTTCAGAAAACCCCTGTCATATGAGTGAAGAAAATCTCATCACCCCTTTCACAATCACCATCAATCTACATAAACTCTAACAAGTCCTAAAACAAATGTTTTACCACTTACATAAATAAACACTACAGTAATCACACACATAGCAAGCATACCTAGCAATTGGTTTTCTATAGCATTATTAATTTATATTGAAATAAAATTACAGGTTCATATATCAGATGTAAAAATCATCATGACAATTAAATACAAAGAATGACCGTTGGTTGCTGATGGTTGGATAAAGAAATGACAAAAAAAAAATGTTGATTACTTTTGTCCTTTTTAATGTCAAAAAGACATGGAGAAGTGCCAAAAAAAAACGGATTAGAGATAATCTCCATGTTGGTTTAATACATGGCATGGATATCAAAGAAAATAGCATGGCAGTGGCGGTGATATGAAAGAATATACCAAACAAATCTGAAGGATAGAGAATCTCTTTGTTAGTTTAATAAATAGAATGCATACGAACAACATACCAAACAAGGGAAATCCACCCTCAGCTGTTCTTGCTGTTCCTTTGCTTCTCGAATTCGAAAACCCCAATGCAAATAATCATTTCAGAGCCAGAAAGTACAGCCTTCTTCGTGAAACTGCAACCACTAGCCTAGCAAAGAGAATCAAGTTTTTCCTTATTTTACTCTCACTAACAAACAAAGATCATATGAAGACACAGAAGTACAAAATCCACTCTCAGCTGCTCGTACTACTATTTCGATTCCCAAGTCAGCGAATCCACCATAGCAAAAGCCAACAACCAGAACTTTACTAAACCCAGCCATCAAGGAACAAAATTCGGCAAAAATCAAACCGAACCCAAGAATCGAAACAAACACAAAACCAAAATCACCACAACCCAGAAAGCCAAATACCTGAAACTCCAAAACCCGAAAGGCCAAGAAGACTCCAGACTCAAAACGACGCCGTCCAGATCAAGCCAAAAAAACTAGGTTTCCGAAGGCCCAGCAAAGAAATCGGGCTCACATGCAACTTCCCTCGTCTATAGCAATCCAAATAGCAAAGAAAAGGGCGAGCACAAGTGGGGTTTTGAGAGAAACGCAGAGAAGGGTGAATCAAGACTTAGGGTTTGGGAATTGGCAGAAATTGAGAAGAAGTGGCGGTGGAAGAATGTAAAGGGAAAAGATTTGAAAGGAAAAGGGCGGGTAATTGAGAGGGAGTAGAGGGGAAAATCAGGGTAGAGGAGGAGAGATTGGGAAATAGAGGGGCAGAAGAAGAGGGGTGTTGGGAGGTTTTGAGGAGTGGGAATACAGGCAAAGGGTATGGCGAGAAAGGGGGTATTTAGGTCAAAATTATGAAGCCTCTTTTTTTTCTTTATTTTGGAATTACCCTATTGCCCCCTTTTTTTCTCTTTTTCTCTTCATTTGGGAAGTTATAACTACCTCCATGAAGTCCACTCTTTCTAGTTGCTTTGCTTTCTATTAGTAACATCTAATGTCTTTTTGTTTTTTTAAAAAGATAGTTCGTATAAACTTAGGTTATGTTTGGTCCCAAAAATACTAAAAAAAGAAAAAAAAAATATGAAGAAAAATTATTTTTTCATATTTAATTGTCCTATATAAAAAAATATTAAATTAAAAATTTATATATTTTCAAATTATCTAATCTTTTCATCAATAAGCTAAATAAGTGAAATGAGTTTGAAAATAAATTTATTAATTTTAAATCTATTTTTTATTTTCTTTTATTTTTCTTTTCTTCTATTTTTCCTCTTTATTTTCTTTCTCTTACATTTTCCCTAAAATTTTCCACGAACCAAATATAAAATGATAAAATTTGGTAACTTTAGTTTCAAATTTGAGGACAATGGGAATGTTGCATATTTTGAAAGTCTATAAGAAATATCCACTAAATTATTGGCAACCTTTTGAGAGTTACTATTTTAGCATTGACATTGGCAGGGGGGAAAATGGTAAGCTTTGAAAAATATTATGCTTGGTGCTACTTGGAGTGATCTTTTGCCTTAGAAAATAAGCTTTGAAAAGAGAATAAAAATCAATATTGAAATAAAATTTAATAACTTATATGCTGATTAAAGGTGGTGAAAAGAAAACTTTAAAAAGACCAATGGATTAAAGAAATAAGACAACAAATTGTATACATTTTTCACTTTTTAATTGAGTGTGAGATAAAGTTGAAAGATTTAAAATTTTGCTTTTGTTTTCTCATTCTTAAAGTATGAATTTCCTTGATCTAGTGTTACAGTACTTTTGACAGTATTACTAGTAGAAGCATTTTTAATGGAAGTTTTTTCTTTTTTAAAGTATTTTTAGAAAAATCACCTCAAGTACTTCTCTACAAAATATTATAAATAATTTTTTAATACTATAAATGATTTTTCAAATTCTTAAAAGTGCTTCCTCAAGTTTGTGTTTTATATTTGATAAAACATTAATGATGTTGAAATTTGCTTAAAATTATGATCTTGTTTCACAATTGTTTCTTAAAACGGTTTTCTATTCTCCCAAATAAAAAAACACTAAATACATAAATAAATAAAAAATTATATTTTCAAATAAAATATTTTAATTATTTACACTTGTTGTTAGAGGACTTATTTTAAAAAATAATTATATAAATATACTAGATGATTAAACATAAAACACTGCATATGAAAGTTATTTTTATTTAAAAACATTTTAATTTTTCAAACAAACTTTTATCCTATAAAACATCATAAAACAAAAACTATTTTCCATAACTGTTTTTTGAAAACACTTTCCCAAATAGAGCTTATGACTTTGATTTCATCCTAAACTTTTAGGCTTTATTTGGTTCCCAAAAAATTTAAGGGAAATTGGGAGGAAAAAATGATAGAGAGAAAAAGTGGAAAAAAAGGAAAAGTGAAAAAAAAATTCAAAGTTAATAAATTATTTTTATATGTTTCTTATTATTCATTTAACTTATTTTCTTCATTAAATAAAAATTAAATAATTTTAAAATATGTAAATTTTTAACTAATTTTAATTATATTTTATTTTCTTTGGCATATTTGATGTTGAAGCCAAACATAAGAAAAATCATTTTTCTTAACATTGTTTTCTTTCCTTAGTACCTTTTAAAAACCAAACATAGCAATAGGTAGAAGGCAAAAATCAAAAATCATGTGAAACATTACATTTATGGTGCACGTTTAGATACATTTTCTATACTTTTTTTTTTATAAAAAAAGTACATAAAATATAAGAAATCTTATAAATAAATAAATAAAAAGGAGGTTGGATTCCATTTCATCAAATTTTTAAGATTTTGAAAACAAAAAAACAATTAAGAACATAAAGTAAATTTTTCCTTTTTTTGTAAGAGATTCATGGTAGGACTATGCAAATTTGCTGGCTTTTTTTTTTTTTTTGGTTCGTGGAGCTTTATTGCAAGAAAATTGCATAGAAAAAGTCTTGGAATTTCACTGGTGGCAAGAAATAAGTTTTTCACTTTTTTAAGAAGCGGCTTAATTTAATTGTTATCATTCTTGTACCTAATGAAATAACTTCCAAAAGCAATTAATATATCATATTGTCCATAATTCCAATTGAGTTTTGTAGCAAGAATATCCTGCAAAAAGTAGAAGATTTTATTATTTGAATATATATTATTTTAGGTTCTATTTGGTTGCAAAATATTTGAGGAAAAGAAAATAGAAAGGAAAAATAGAAGAAAAAAAAAATTTAAACTCAACAAATTATTTTTATATATTTCTTTAAACTCATTTTATTTATTTCTCTTTATTATACAAATATTAAATAATTTAAATAGATATAAATTTTTGATAAATTTTAAAAGTCTTTTGATTCCCATTGACCTCTTGGAGTAGTTCCATTCCATTTTAACTTTTTTTAGGAACAAAAGTTTTTATATTTTTAGGATTATATTATGATAATAAGGTTTCATCTTATACACTATTTTAGGATTCATAAGTACTTGGATTTTACGGATATATCAAAAAATAAAAAAATATATCGATGGGATGAAAATGATTCAAAATTCATGGGAAAAAAACTCTAAAAAATGATAAAATAAGTAAGAATACACGTGTTAAAGTAATTTTGTAAATGTAATTGACTTAATTATATTTAAATATAATATTTATCAATTTTTTATATAAAAAAATAACTTAATTTCCTTTAATATATTTATATTCATTTATTTTAAAAATTAAAAAATACTTTTATTAAAACATGTTTTGTTACATTTTAAATAAAAAAATTAACTTGATTTATATAAAATATTTTATTTGAGATTTAATTTTTAAATTTTTATTACAATCAATTTTTTCTATTAACATTAATTTATTTAAATAATTAAAATTATTAATAATTTATCTTATCAAATTAATTTTAATTTATAAAATATTAGGACTTCATTATTATTTTTTTATTGTAGTAATTTTTGAGTAAAATTACATTTTAAAATAAAAAATTTAAATTAAATAAAATTAAAATGATATTTAAAAAAAATTAAGAGTGAAGTAATAGTAATTTTTAAAAATAGGATTAATGAGATAAATATGAAAAATAGTTAAAAATAAAAGGATAATATAAAATAAAATGATAATATAAATTTAAAATAAAAGATAAATTAAAAATGAATAATTTAAAAAAACGGATAAATATTTTTTAAAAAAAAACTTTCAAAAAATCAATGATTTTATCAAACCGCCCTCTACTAGGCGTGCGTCCCTCCCACACCCCAATTTTTCACTCTTGTCAACCGTTATCGGTGACCGATTTCATTTCATTCAGTCCCGATAACCAATTTTTTTGCCGATATTTTGGAGAAAAAAATCCGATTTTTTAAGCCTTGTTAATATATCCTATATTCTATGACTATTGTTTAAGATTGTCTACGAAGTTCATATTTTGTCTTTATATTTAGGCTTAAACATAACAAAATACTAGGATCATTTAAATTGGTCATACTAAGAACATAAAAAAAAAATCTTGTAGCTCTAGTCTCTTGAACAAACAAATATTGGAATATCTAACCATATTCGGAAGGGAGGTTTTATTACTATTTGAACCTAACTAATATGAATGTATTTATATCTCTTTTTATGATGATTTATAATGTTTTGATTTAATAGTTGTAATGGTTCAATATTTTGATTAAAAAATATAGTTTGTTCTTTCGTTTTTAAAGAATAATTTTGACTAAAATTAAAGCTTCCATGTTGATAAACTATGTTGATTTTCATGTGAGGTATTGACTACTTATGTAATTGATTTTGTATTTCTACATCTATTTTCTTGACTATTAATAATATTTTGATTATATAATGCAAATAATGACACTAAAGATGTGAAACTATTAGACCTAAGAGATCTAGATAAATCAAATTTTCTAATTTTTTTTTTAAATATTACTCAATGTCACTAAGAATAATAACTATTTTTTTTTTCTTTTTTGTTAATTTCTAGAATTTTTTGAATCCTTTAATTAAATTTAAATAATATTTGTAATATTAATTAAAAATTTAAGCAAAACTTGGCTCTGATAGCATTTCATGCCTTGGTATAATAAGTATATAATAAAGACAATAATAATTAAAATTGCAATTGAAACAAAACAATAATACAACAATTAAAGATAAAATAAAAGACAATAATTGAAAATTAAATATTTGTTATTGTAATAACACCTTTAGTTTATAGAGAGTTTGCTTTAGGAACAATATTCTTTGACGGACAAAGAAAGATTTGATTTCAAAAAGAAAGATAGAATTAATCCAAAAGAAACAAGCTCATATAAACTTTCTATCAAAAGAAATTCAATATAAAAATATAAAAGACCTATTTTTGGATACAAACATTCAACAAAGAATAAAAGAAATTCAAAATCCTTTTCTAAAAAAATAAAATAAAAAGTTGTTCTGATCTTCCCATGCATTTTGAAAAAGAAAGAAATATAAAGTTGATCTACCATAAATTCAAAATATTGATGAATCTAATGCCTACCAAGGTGAGGTCAATAGAAATGAACGAAGAACTCTTACAATATCGTAAACAATAAATATATTTCTTATTTTTAAAAAAATTAATTAGATCTTCAAAGTCTCCTTGGAGTTATGTCACTTTCTATGTATAAAATATTGCAGAATTAAAAACAGGTGCACTTAAGTTCGTCATTAACTACAAACCCTTAAGTAAAGTACTATAATAGATTAGATATCCAATCCCTAACAAATAAGATTTACTCAGGACTTAATCATAGTGTAATTATCTATTCAAAATTTGATATGGATTAAGGATTTTTTTCAAATTCAAATTAAAATATAAAATAGATACAAAACTACTTTTATAGTTCCATTTGGTCATTATGAATTGAATGTTATGACCTTTGGACCAAAAAAATGTCCCTTCTGATTTTCAAAATATAATGAACGATATATTTAATTCTCATTTGAAATTTATTATGATTTGTGTTGATAATGTTCTATTTTTTTTTTTTTAGTCATTAGAAAAAAAATTTATACATCTAAAAAGGTTTTTTAAGAATGACATGCTTTGCTTCAAAAATAAAATTATTTTAAACAAAAATTAGATTTTTAGGTCATGGTATTTATCAAGGAATGATAAAGCCTATTCAAAGATCTATAGAGTTTGCTAGCGAGTTTCTTGATGAAATTAAAGATAAGAAACAATTATAAAGATTTTAGGATATTTAAATTATGTATTTGATTACTTCAAAGATTTAAGAATTATTTGTCAACCTTTATGTAGAAGACTTAAAAAGAATGTCCTCGCATAAAATGAGTGTCATACTGCATTAGTCAAACAAAATAAATAATGAGTCAAACATTTACCATGTATGACTATTCCACATCCTCATAGATCACTCATTGTAGAATCAGATGCATTGAATATAGGATATAAAGGCATACTGAAATAAGAATACAACAGTCAAAAGCATATAATTAGATTTCATTTAGAGATATGGTTGAATGCTCAAACTAATTATTCAACTATTAAAAAGAAGGTTTAATAAATAGTTTTATGTATTTCAAAATATCAAAGTGATTTAATAAATAAAAAATCAAGGATCTAATTGAACGCTCAAGCTAATTATTCATCTATTAAAAATGAGGTTTTATCAAAAGTAGATTGCAAAGTAGCTAAAAACATTTTACAAAAAGATGCTACATAAATTTTTGTTAAATAGCAAGATTTACTTTCAAATTTTGATTTTGAAAGAGAATTTAAAAATAATAGTTAAATTCCCTTCATGACTTCCTTACTCGAGAGATTTTCCAAGGTAAGGATTCTCAACCCTGATGGATACTCTCATTAGGCCATCCACATCTCCTTTCTATTCCTCCAAGCAAAGAAAGTCATTGTATGCTCTTGGTACATCCTTCTCTTCCTTCGGTAAACACAAATTCTTTTCACCCTTTAAGTTTGGATTTTCCTCAAATCCAACCTTTTAAAAGATACATTCAAGCTTCAAAATCTTCTACTAAGCTTATGTTTGTTCAAAGTTAATCCAGTCCTAGCATGGTATCAACGCTTCCTTCTTCCCATTCTTAAAATAGTCAATATGTCAAGAAAACCAACACCTTTCAAATTTTCTTTATAGAACCAAAATTCAAATTTGAAAAAATTCCCAAAATTCTTCCTTTTGTTATTTTAAAAGAAATTCATTTTGCCTCAAATGATTCTTCCAAAACTCATCAATTCTAAAAGTTTATACTTGTAAATGTTGATTTAGTTGAAATTACTCATAATTATGACAAAGTCAATCCTAAAAGGATTGCATTTTCTAAATGTAGTATTTTAAAAGTGTTGTTTATAAAAAATTGAAATCAAAATCATTCTTGTAAAGTCTTAATCAAAGTTTGCATTTAGTAAGCTACAACTACATAAACTATATGAATGTCTAGTACCAAATGTTTTATTCACAAAATTATTAGCATTCATGACTTATTCAATTCTTGAAACATTGCAATTAAGTTTTTCTTGCTTGGTTTCAAGAATGGTGGCTTTACTTTGGGTCCATTGAAGCAAAAATTCTAAGACTACAAAAGCAAGACTCAAGTATTGAGTCTCTTCTTCAACCAATATTTTTAACATTTTGCTTTAGATTAAAAATCCCTTGGATTTTAAGTTAGAATTATATATATTCCACATCCATTTTTACCCTTTTCATTGAAAGAATTCAGTATTAAATGGTGGGACAAATTGAATCAAGAGTTTATTTGGTAGCAAAAGGTTTTGCAACTAATTCAAAACCTTATATTGGCTAGCTCAACTATTCCAAAACAAGCTAACTTTTTGACAACCAAAAGCAAATGTCGATTCTCCTCTGCTACTGCCCTTGACAAAGCAGACTATCGCAAATGGCTCCTAAAAGTTCTCAAGAAGCTTGATGATAACTTAGAAGATGATGATATTGAAAAAGCTATTCTTTTTTATGATTCACAGGTTGATTCAAAATTCATCTTATAAGGAGGACCTTTGTGGTCAACACTAATAATAATTTTATTTTTTATATAAAAAAAACACTATTCATGCTACAATAACCGACAAATCACGATTCATGCTATACACAAAAGTTCTATATATAAAAGGTCCTTCCTTACTTCCCAAGGCATGACAACATTTAGACTTTTCATGCTGATGACCTTATTCTTACATTTCAATCCTTTCTTGTTAGCTATTACTTTCCATTATAATAAAATCTTTCTCAATTGGTCCAAGAGTATTGTACTTGAAGCAAACTCTTTTGTAACCTAAAAGATATTGTTGTAATAATAAATTGTCAATTTCTCTTTTGTAACCTAAAAGATATTGTTGTAATAATAAATTGTCAATTTTCAATTATTGTCTTTTTTTTATTCTATCTTGAGCTATTTTATTATTATTATTTTTTATTTTTATTGTAATTTCAATCATTATTGCATTATATTTTGAAATTTAGAAGAGGCCTTTTGAGTAGACATGATATTCCATTCATAATGATTAAATGACCCATGACTAGACCCTCAAGCCTTGATCCACTAATTGGATGATGATCATTATAAAAAATGTGAGGGCCTTTAAAAATATTGTATTGGGATTCCAAAAATTATAGTAAATATATATATACTTTTTGGTATATATCAAAATTTTAATTGTAGCTTAACAAATATAATTAAATTTGAATTGGAGAAGAAAAATATTAAAAAATGAAATTTAATTTTAAATAAATAAAATAAAAATATAAAGAAATAGGAAATAAAAGTAAAGAAATTAATAAAACCACATGAGAAAAAAAAATTAAAATATTGATTTTAATCAAACCCAATTTCACCTTCCACTAAGTATGTTTTTAAAAAAATTAACTTCAAAATGGATCAAATATTACTTTTCTTTTTCAAAATAAATACTTTAATTATTTAAAACAAAATAGAACCAACATGATCTTTGTTTCTATATATATATTTTAATATTTTTTACCTTTTTTTTATCACCCTCATAAGCTAGATTTTAAGGTTTTTTTTTTTTTTTTTTCACTTGACTTTTCAATAATTGATTTAATTTAATATAATAATAGGCACCACAATAAATGAAAATCTAGGCCATTATCAGTAAATATCAGTAAAGGGCAATGTTGGATTGGCCTAGAACAGTCCAGAAGAGTTAAATTCTACAAAATGTTTTAAAGAAGGAAAACATATAAATTGTTTATTGTAATTGTTTTCCTTAAAAAAAAAATAAAAAAAAAACTCTCGTCATATGCTTATAAATAACATAACAAGGGAGGGCTTAATTTTTAAATTATTTTATTAATTCTATTTTTATGTATAAATTTTTGGGAAAAGTGGGTTTTGATTCCGTTGATTTAAAATAATAATAATAATAATAATTCAAACTTTTATAAATTATATTTATCATTACTCATTTAAAAATATTTTAAATTACATACACTTTTTCATAACTCAAATAATTATTTCCTAAAATGATCATTTTATATGTTAATAATATCCATTAACAATTTTTTTTAATATTTGAAATTAATAAAATAAGAAATTTTAAAAATTAAAAATACAATTAAAACTAAAAAAACTTTAAAACTAAAAATATAAAAATAAAATATTAACTTTCATTTAATTAAAACATTTTGGTAGAAAATATAAATATTGAGAAAAAGTTGAAAATACAAGGGAGTAAATATTTTATTTTTAAATTTTTAAGTTCTTTTTTGGTTTTTAATTGTATTAATTTTTTTTTTATTTTAGTTTTAATTGCATTTTAAATTTTTAAAATTTTTTATTTTATTATTGATGTCAAGTAACAAAATTTTTGTTCAATTTTATTTAATAAAATGATAAGAAGAAATGATTTGCATGATACACAATATAAAATCATTATTAACTAGGAGATTAGAAAAATTTTATTTATCACTTGAGAATTATAATACACGATATAAGATGAGATTTTATTTAACTAGAGAATTTTTTCACAATAATTTGTATCTCATATTATATATATTTATTTATAAAACACTTTTATTAAATTAAAATAATAAATTAATTTTGAATAATTTTATTTAATATTATCAAGTAAAAGGGTATTTTGGGAAATAATTATTTGAGTTATGAAAAAATATATATATTTTAAAATATTTTTAAATGGGTGAACATAAAACTATTTATAAAAGTTGGAGTTCTTTTTTTTTTGAAAAAAAAATTATCCAATCAAACCCACTTTTCCCTAAATTTTTTAATTAAAATTTAAAAATTAAATTAAATATAAAATATTTAAAGCTAAATGTAAATTAACATTCATAATATTGCATGTTCATGATATTTTACTTTTAAAATTTACACATTTGATTTGAATTTATAGTTATTCTAAATTTTATTCTTAAAATTATTAATTTAAAATTGCATACTTTTCATTAAAGTGAACAATTTAGTTAACAACCATCTTACATCATCATTGTGAAAAAAACTGGAACATAATCTTAGGCTATGCTTGGTCCTCTAAAAATAGGAGGGAAAATATTTGGAAAATAAAGTAGAAGAAAAAAAAAATGAAAAAAAATAAAAAATAGATCTAAAATTAATAAATTATTTTATACATACTTCAAACTCATTTCACTTTTTTTTTCTCTTCTATGTAAAGATTGAATTATTTAAAAATTTATAAATTTCGAACTAATTTTAATTTTATTTTACTTTTTATTTGTCTGAAACCCAAACATAAAAAAATGATTTTTCTTAATATTTTTTTCTTTCCTTATTACTTCTCATTATTTCATATTTCCTCTTATATTATAGTTAAAAAAAAAGTAAGTTATTCACTATTAAGTCATTTAAAAAAAGAACAATTGGCTTTTGGTTTGAAAGTTAATTTTTTTTCATTTTTATCAAAGCTTATAGTTTTAGTGTTAAGTGAGAAAAAAGAAATATATTTAAGTTATATGAATTTAAATGAGATTTTATTTTTATTTTTTAGTTTTTGTGTTTAACAAATATAAATTATTAAGTGATAGAGGAATATAAATAATTAAAAATTATTTATATTATAAATAATTAGTAATTACATCCTAAGATATTGTTTAATATATTGAACCCTACACCATAAATGGAAAAGTTTAAGATCCTATTTGATAGATGATTTTAAGAACATTTTCTGTTTTCAAAACAAAAAAATAAGAAAAGATGTTTGACAACTTAAAAACTATTTTTAATTTTTTATTCTTAATAACAAAAAACAAGTGCTTTCAAATAACATCTTTTAATTATTTTATATTATTTTTTTGTGGGTTATTTTAGAAAATAAATTATACAAGTATGTAGAATGAATAAAAAATATAATAATAATTTTTAAAAATATTTAAAAATATTAAAAATAAATTAAAAACATTTCTAGTTCCAAACATACTTTTATTCTATAAAATATCACATGAGGGTTATAAAAAACAGTACTTAAAAACTATTTTTTTGAACTCTTTTCAAACCATTACCCAACATTGCTACTATTTACAGTATAAAATAATAAGATAGGAGACCAAACTACAGATGAAGAAAAAGAAAAAGAAAATATAAGAAAAAGAGAAAGAAAAAATGGAGAGAATCTGGGAATCTTTCTGGGTACATTAATTTGATGGAAGTGGGGAAGCTTCTTCTTTGTGGGGGGGTACTTTCGGCATTTGTCGGTTATGATCTGCAGCCGACTTTTTGGCATTTGTCGGCGTATTAAACTTTTTATATTTTATGTTTTTCTGTGTTCACCTTTGAATCTGAAAACAACGTGGGCGGATCAGTTGGAAATATTCAACTTGCGGTTGGGCATATAATGTTTCAATAATTTCTTCTTTCTCTTTTGTGTTTTAACTTTTGAAAATAAACGTTTTCCAATCTGCCAACTGAACAGGTCTTTTGTTTTTGTCTTCAATTTGAGGACGGGTCAGTTTGATTGGACCATCATCGCTGAATCATTCATTGCTCTCGTTGTTGGCCATCTCACATGAACAGGTAGGTCATGGTTTCTATAATTTCTTTTATTGAATTTTGATTTGGTGTTTTATGGGTATTGATGTTTTTCAGATTATTGGGGGTTAAGACTTTTTGTTAATGGTTTTGTGGCTATTGATCATCTGTGAAAGTTGGGTTTTTCTTGTTCTTTTTGTTTTCCTTTTTTCTTGTTAGGTTGATAATTTTGTTGTGTTGGCTTCTGATTTCGGGTGTGTGTCAAGGTTGTATTGGGTTCTGATCCTGAGATGGGTTTGCATTTTTTGTTTGGAAAGTTCTGTTTGATTAGAGTTAGGGTAGGTATTATGGCTTTTATGGATGTTAATCTTATTTGAGAAATGGTTTGGTTTGGAATTAAGTTTTTTTTTTTCTAACTTTTTTTGTTGAAGGCTTTATTTTATCAGCTTCTTAAATGGTTGAAAATTATATGGGTGGGTATTGATTATGTAGGAGATATGGGTTTGTTGCTTTTTGGTAAGAAACATACTGTTATTGATTTCTCATTTAGCACTCTAGATATTTAATTACTAGCTTTAGGAGTTATATGCCAGGATTATGATGGCATTGCTTCTGTATGAGACATGTTTGTGGCCTGTTGTTAAGATTTTTTTTTTTTTTTTTTTCCTTAGCTTCTGGTGTTGGTAGAAATCGGATCCTTTCCATTTTTTATCATCTATAAAATGCAGGTCCCTTCTATTTCTGCTTTGAATTTTGTTTTTAGCTTCTATTAGGATTTTCCTTGAAATGTGTATTCAGTTTCTTTTTTCCTTCCTTTTTATCCTCATTTTGAATGTATGCTGCCTTTTTTGCAATTTTTTTTCCTTGAATTGCTCCTAAATTTGTTTGTTCATTTATGTCTGCAGTGTTGATATTTTCCATTGATGGTTTTAGGAAGACTGGACACTATTCTGTTTCGGGCAGTCGATTTCTTGCTGTGAACTTACTCTACTAATCTTGCCAGGGCATGGCTACAATGGGGATTTCATCTGTTAAATCTCAGAATGTTTCCCAGGGTTTTACAACAGTCTTGACGTCAGCTTTTTTTGAATGGTTGCTTATGTTTATGTTGTTCATTGATGGCATATTCTCATACTTGGTCACTAAATTTGCCCGTGGTTGTGAATTGCAAGCACCATGCCTGCTATGCTCGAGACTTGATCGTGTTCTAGGCAAGGAAAAACTTGGCTTTTATTGGGATTTGATTTGCCATAATCATAAGTTGGAGATCTCCTCTTTAGTTCTTTGTTATACTCATAAAAAGCTAGTCAATGGTCGTGGAATGTGTGAAAATTGCCTCTTCTCATTTGCCACAATAAATAAATATAATGCTGAAACAAACAGATTATTGGTGGGTAAATTGGGAGAGGACACTAACTCGGTTCTTGATCATGACCCAATACTTGAGGAGTATAAGCCTTCTTCTTCAAGCACAAGGCATTGTTCTTGTTGCAGCAAGCCATACATTCCTAGTGAGTCTGACAAAAGATTGTTTCAGACCAAATCAATTGAGTCTGAGGCTGCTGAGCTTGACCTGTCTTTATCAGGTTCTGTTGAACATAGTCATGAAGGTCTGAAAAAGAAACAATACATACTGTCTGGATCAGTTGGAGCTCCTCAACTGGGAAGTAAGCGCCTTGATCCTTTATCTCATATAGGATATACAGAACTCAAGATTACTTCTGATACTGAATCTGAGATCCTACTTTCTGATGATGATGATGCAAATACGATACCATGTGAAACCAATCAACCCAAGGAAGATGTCACAGTTCATTCTTTATTACCAGAGCCACGTGTTATTACCCTTGCTGATGATTTGGCCACTGAGAAACTGATAATTCCAGCTTTTGTATCTGAGCCTTCAGATGCAATGCCACAGGTGCAATTAAATGCTATCAAGCTCAATGGGACTGCTTCTGAAGCACCTACTGCTGCTATTGGGCATGGCTTGGAGGAGCTTGATTGGCAGAAGCTTGAACACAAGGCTGATCCTTCTGTATTACCAGCGCTTACTCACACAGATGATACTCCTGCATCATTCAATTCCGTAGAAACCCCTGTTGAATTATCAAAACAAGTCTGTAAGTTCGAAGTTTTTACTCTTGCTCTATTTTGTGGCTGTTGGGTCTCCAAACAAAACCACTCTGCTGATTTGCACATGGTGTTTGAAATGTATTTATTTTGTTTGATGGTGGTTCAAATGAAACTTTTTTGCTCAGCACTTAAATAATAATATAATATCATCTTTGGATTTCATTCTTAATCTTAATTTTAAATTTCCTCCCTTCTTTGTGTAATTGCTTTGCTCCACCAAACAATCTTGTATTCAAATGCTATACAATTTGAAATTAAAATTTTCATTTCTACATTATGTCCTGAGATCTGATTATATTATTCAGTTAAATTTGAAAATTTGAGCTTTTCTTTTACTTATTGATGTTTTGCAGTAGATGATGCCGAAGCTAGTGAAGTTCCACAAACATCTGTGGCCGAAAAAGGGGAAATCTCTAAGACAGGAAGTGGGCCAATTGCAGGTGGTGTAATAGGTTCAGAAATTAATCCCATGTTAGTTGATACTGTTCATCAAATGCCCAATTCTTTGGATCTTGGTGATGCTTATAGGCTAGCTGTAAGTAATAGAGGAAGACAATCATCTGGTATTCTTGCAGACCAGCGCACTGGGAAAGATTCTGCAAAAGTTAGTGGAGAGTTCAAGGTCTTGCTATCACAAATGTCTGCCACTCGAGGGTTTGAGTTACCACTAAATGATATAAGTCCTAGAGTATCTGGAAATGTTGATGACTTGAAAACCTTTGATTCTTCTACCCCTACTGGATTGCATATACTTCAAAAGAGGATCTCACTTGAAAGAAACGAATCTGGCTTATCTTTGGATGGAAGCATTGTCAGTGAAATAGAAGGTGAAAGCATGGTTGATCGGTTAAAGCGTCAAGTTGAGCATGACAGGAAAACCATCATTGCTTTGTATAGGGAGTTGGATGAAGAAAGAAATGCTTCTGCAGTTTCTGCAAACCAGGCAATGGCCATGATTACCAGACTCCAGGAGGAGAAGGCAGCGCTCCATATGGAAGCATTGCAATACTTAAGAATGATGGAAGAGCAGGCTGAGTATGACATGGAAGCACTGCAAAAGACAAATGACCTTCTTACGGAAAAGGAGAAAGAGATGCAAGATCGAGAAGCTGAGCTTGAATTTTATAGGAAGAAATTCCCAGATGAAACATTGTTGGAGAATACATTGCAGCCAACTTGTGATCCAAAAATAGAAGATGTTAGAATGGAGCATTCAGATGCAAGCTGTGTTGGAAATGATGTTGGTGTTCCTAGTAATGTGGTTATGGTGAAACCTAAAATCTGTGATAATGTTGAAAGAAAAGAAATGTCTTTTAATGATAAACATATGAGTATTATGAAGAATTCATTGTTAGAGATTGAAGAGGAAAGGTTATACATTTCAGAGTGTTTGAAGATATTGGAGGTGAAGCTTCGTCTCTTCTCTAATGATGGGTCATGCTCAAACTTGGCTAATGGTGAATATTCTGGAAATGGAGTAAGCGACTCAAAAGAGCTCAACCATAAAGAGGGGTCTCAAGAAGATGGTGGAATGGAAGAGACTGATTTGCCTGTGCAAAACGACATTTCTGTATCTAGAGGAAGTCCACATGCTGGAGGAAGTTTTGCCTCATCACAGAATTCTCAGTTTGTTGGCAAGGAATCAGGCCAAAGCTCCTCCATATTTTGTAGAGAGAATGATCTAATTGCTCTTGGAAATGAGATTTCTGATCTAAATAATCGGTTGGAAGCACTCGAGGCAGACCGTGATTTTCTTGAGCGCTCCATCAACTCGCTCAGAAATGGAGATGAGGGACTTCAATTCATTCAACAGATAGCTTCTGATCTGCAAGAATTGCGGAAAATTGGGATACGAAGAAGAAATCAAACTGTTTCTTGAGGTTTTATGCCATACCTTGCAAAGGTAAGTACTTTAATGAACATGCTGCACTTTTAAGCATGTTGGTGTAGTTTCTATTTTGTATCTCAGTCCACAAATGCATATTCGTATGTACATATATGTTTTTTGTGTTTTTGTAAATGGCTGTTTGAACAAGTCTAGTTTAATTTCATAAACAACACCTTAACATATTTTTCATATACATTATAGTGCAAATTTCCAGTTTAAAGTTGAAAGTCGATGGAATGTGCCATACTTAAACCGTAGGCAACCTTTTTTTTTTTTTTTTTTGTGTGTGTGTGTGTGTGTGTTTCTTCAAGTGAGTGGGAGGCCAACATTTGACTTTTTTTTTAAGTATCACCGAGAAGGGAGATGCAACTGTAGCCAGTATACTTTTACTTAAATGAACTCATGGAAGACATTTTGTCAACCTAGATTTATCCCTCATCTAATAGACTAGACTACACAAGGTTGCTCTATGGAGCACTCAAGATAAGTCAATATAGTTTGATATCTTGATCTAAGTATGTTGTTAGCTTGTTCAAAGCTATGAGATTAGGTAATGCTATCAAAGCCATTGTTGAAGGCATTACAAAAGCTAATTGTTCAGGGTGGAACAGATTAGACGTCAAAGGGGATTCTTCTACTTCACTAAGCCGGTTGACTTCCAAGTTTTAAGGCTTGTAGAGGACTATCCACTTGAAGAAGGGTAATTTTTTTCTTACTTACAAGATAGAGGTGATCTCCATTGGGTTGCTAGGGTTCTCAGTGGTTTTTTAGATAAAATAGATGCAGTTATGCTGGAAGAGTTTAGGGCCATTTTTTATCCTTCTGAGAGCGGGTAGGCTGGGGGTGCTTTCAACATCTTCATTTGATTTTTAATTCTTTGAAAAAGTCATGTTCTTTCTTGCATATATCCATCCTGTTTTTCTTGTTCAGTTTGTTGTTTTCTATCAGAATATAGACTCCTAATCAAGACAAATCTTTAATTTGTGAGCATATGTCACGGACTTAGGCCTTTCCTAAGCTCACGTGCGGCACTTAGACAACTCACCCCGCTTGAAAGTTGCTAAGTCAGCCTTCCCCTTTATGCTTAGTTTGCTAAGCTAAGATGTACACGATTTGGAAGCTAAGAGAACCGTAGGCAACACTTAAAGAATAGGAAGCTTTTATTACTCAAAGGAAGCTTTACAAGTGCTTAGAGCTCATTTGCTTGGTTGGTTAGGTTCTTGGGTGGTGCCTTGGCCAAATGGGGCCTTAACTTATTTATAGGCACATTAGGAAGTCTCTAGAACCTTGAAGGGTTCCTTACAAATCAAGAATAATCTAGAAGCTCCTACACTAGTCTATGTACAAGATGACTTTGGAAGATTTTAGAACACCCCACACTTTTCCAGTGGTCTCCTAGCCAAGCGTAGAGATGTGTGGACATCTTTAGCCTTTTCTAGAAGCTTCCAACTCTTCCACCTTGTAGCTAAGTGTAGATGTCTCCAGGGGTCTCTAGAAGCTTCCTACCCCCTATATAAGCCCATGGGGAGGGTCATTTGAAGCATCTTGTGACAATATGCTTGCAAATGTACTTATACTCCTATTGTATGGTTTGAAACAAAAAATAAGGCAAGTAATTGGTCTCATGAGAGATGTTTGTGGGTTAACCAGTGAGACTGCTAAGATGGCCATGATTTGAATTTTGGATGAAGGATATTTTGATCATAGTTTTAAAAGGCACAAGACACAAAAGTCTCTTATGGCTTAGGCATAAGGCACAATACAAAGTGCAAGCCTAAGGAAAGTGAAATGCTTTTTATGATGATATGATCTAAAATCTAATCCGATCAACAAAAAATTTAAGATTCCAAACATTTAAAAGAAGCATCCAACAAAAAAGTAATGAATTTGTATAAATTTCAATATATGGTTAGAAGTTTCAAGAATAGAAGTGTTTTAAAAATGGAAGTAAAGTAGGCTAGGTGAGTTTCTCCAACAAGGTGCACACCTTGACAAGCAAGATGCTACAACTAGGGAGTGGGTGTGCCTTGAGCCTAGGTGTGCTTAAAGCGCTCCTTTCACAACTATGATCTTGATTATTTGCCATGTTGAATGATGGAGATAATTGCAAAAAGATCTTAAGAAAGTTTATGATTATCCTAGACAGGTGCTAGAGAAAATTTTAAAATCATACTGTCTGAAATCATTCCATTTATCATAATTTCTTAAGTGATCTTTCATTTTCCATCCACAAATGTTCATGCTTCTATATCAATTAATTTAGGGACATTGCCCAGTTCTTACAGCACATCTATGATACCAACAAGAACAACTTCATCTGGGACAGAAGCTGGAATTGGATTGATGAGTACTCTTTTGCTGATGCGACCTCACCAGAGACGGAGAATGAAGTTTAATACTCTTCGTTTTCTAATTTCAAATGATAATAAAGTTACAGAAGCAATGAAGGAAAAATAAATCAACATTGTGTGAGTGTTACAAATCAATACATGCTCAAAATTGGTTGAATAAAGCAAACAAGGATTTGACAAAATTGCTTAGTCATCATTCTCATGTGTTAAACTTCCTGGAAAACATTTCTATTTCCTCTAGCACTATTGTTCCAGGTCTGTGTAGTGAGTTGGAGGACATTAGGTAAATGAGAAACTTAAAAAAATTTCCCAGACCATCTGCATGGTCTTTGTCATCTTGTGTATTGCCGGCTGTTAATATGTTTTCTGTGTGCCTGCATTTTTTGAAGAGAATGGAGTGAAGAAGGTCTCATGTAATTGGAAATGGGTGGTATAATGCTTCACTATGTTGGTAGAAAACAGTTACATTCAAGGAATAAGATGCCCTGATTTGCATCAAGTCTATTCTTGAATGTCTAAAACACCTTAGAGACCACCTTTACTCGTAATCAGATTAGTTTAAAGACTACCAAAATCTGACCTTGAGGTGCCTTAAAAGGTTGAGTTAGCTTGTTAAAATGCAGTTCAAAGGATCATTTTGTGAGTCATTCTTTTAGTTGGGGATTCATCTGTTGCTAGAATCTGGACATCAGATTCATGTAATCACGAATCTTAGGGCATTAGCGCATGGCTCTATTATCAGTATCTTTCTTCTCTACCTTTTTAAATGTAAGATTGTACATGACCATGTCTACAGGATTCTATTGACATATTCCTGTAGTAGAGGACATGCAATGAAGGTACCTGGGAAAATTTTTGGTGTGATAAGAATCTGTGCCTTTCTTTCTTTATTGGGTGGTCTAGTTGGTCCTGTGTCATATTGTAGATGCATGGTGTCATGGTAGTGGGTGATTCATATTCTTTTCTTTTAGTTGGAAATGGTTCAGTTTGAGGATGGGTTTCTAGTGCATGTCTTGAGAGGGCCTTAAATCTAACAGTTGATCCTATGTTCCAAGTGCGTTTTTTGTTAAGAAGCATTTAGGTGAAGGAACCATGTTTTTTGTTGTGAGAATAATTTCCAACATATTTGGAGGACTCTGAAGAATTTTTTTTTCTCGAGAAAATAGTCCATATGAGATGTATTTGGTTTTTTTAGTTTGGACTTTGGAGAGAAACTCAATGCCTTTCGGTAATCTTCCCTGGCCGGAATAAGACCACAGCTTAATTGTGAGAATAATTTTGTGAAAAGAGGAGAGATTCTTATTGTTACTCTATGGCATAACAAGCATTTATTCTTGGTTGATTCATGAGTGCATCATTTTCTCTTGTGGTTTGTTTGGCTGCTGAGAAAATGCAGGGAAAGAAAAGCATCACAATATTGAATTTCAGAACTCTTAACAAACTAATTCTGACATACTATCTGGCAAGGAGATTTTGCTCTGGAGAATTTCGAAACTATACTGCACTGATGGAAATTGAAAGCCTTCATTGTCTAGCATTTGCATTGTTTTTCCCAACTATACCTTCCATGTTCTCTTCTTTGTTTAGTATGTTCAATGAAATATGCAACTCCAAGATTAGATTAGCATATAGATACATAAAAGCCTGTTTCTGAACTTTTTTAAGCTTATCCTCTGAGGGGTTGTTATGTTAATATTGCAGATGCCACGGGAAAAGACATGATGATACTCCAAAGAGCCAGGCAGCTACCATCAGTCAATACCTTGGTACAAAACTGGCATAACCTCTGTACAGTATCGCGAGTTTGTTTTCTCCCAAGACATAGAATAGCTTAGATTTGACACCGTATGATGTTTGGTTTGTTTCTTTTCCAATCTCTCTTCTTTGGGCTTGCTTCATTGCTTAGAATATTTTGGTTTGTAGCTTGATAATGGTAGGAGTTGGTGAGGCTTTGGTTTTTTTTCCTTTTTTGAGAATGGAGATGGGGCTTTTGTCTTTGCTTTTTTCTGGTTTTGGATTGCAGGAGTGGATGAGTGATGCATTTTTTTTAGGGTCCAAGGGGGGTTGATTTTGTGTGTAAAGTGAAAACTATACTATTATTTAAGAGGGTAGACTTCAATTGGTCTGACCTGTTGCTGCTGACTCTATTGTACATTGAAACAGATAAATGATTTTACTCTGGATTGCTGAACTTGTAAGTCTCATGGTTCCATCATTTAGCTTCAATTTGTCTACTTGGCTTGTTCCAGGAGGATTCATTATGTTAAAAGGATGCTAATTGTATGTTTGGGAAGTGTTTTTTAAAATCGTTTTGAAAAATAGTTTTTAAAAATTGTTTCTAATATTTGTAGAATAAGAGTTTGTTTGGAAACTTGAAATATTGTTAATCTATTTTCTATATTTTTAGATATTTTTTAAAATAATTTTTATTAATTTTGTTTTATTTTTAATCATTCTTAATATTTATATAATTATTTTTTAAAATAGTTTTTAGAAAACAAGGGAAAACATCTATAATACATATTGTTTCTTGTTAATTTTCTGTTTTTTGATTCTTAAAAATATTTTCCCGGCCTTTTGTTCTTAGAATAGGAAATTGTGTTTTAAAATAGGTTCAAAACATACCTAGGCTTATTTGGTGACTCTTTTCGAAAACAATTTCGTAAAATAAAAATTTGTTTGGAAACTTAAAATATTTTAAACTTATTTTTAATAGTTTTAAGGGAGAATTGAGTTTTACACCCATTTGGGATTGAAAATTGGCCCAAGGTTCTCGTATCCCTTGTATTTAAGTCCAAAACCTAGTGGATGAGTGAAAATTGAGTTGAAGGATATTACTTTTCAAAATTTTTTGAAATGCCCTTGACTATAAAAAAGAAAAAGAAAAAGAAAACAATTAACTTCCCATTCTCTCTCATTCTCTTTTATATATCTTTAAGGTTATAGGCAATTATTTGAATATTTTCTCTATTTTATGGATAATACATAGATATTGTCTTAATATATTATTTTGTAACATGATCATCTTTTAACTAATACTGATAATTAATTTTTAATTGAATAATGTATTATAACTTAATAATTTGAAAAATATTCAAATACCCTTTTAAATCTAAAATAGATGTGGACTTGACATGGTTTAAATTATTAAAGCACGTTGTCATTAAGTCAAGCAAATGTATCATATTAAGAGATGTGTATGTAATTATATCATAATTTTCTCTTTTTATTTTTTATTTTTTTCCTTGTACATGATATCTTTTGTATAAAGTTTTGTAGATGAAAAATGACAAAATCTTTTGTTATGTAAAGAGGTATAACAACATATTAAAATTGAAAAGAGAATATAATGAAACACAAATTAAATGAAAATCACCTTAAATAAGGATATAATAGACAACATGTAAATGCAAAAAAAAAACAAGTTTAGATGAAATTTAAAATAAAAAATCAAATAAAATAAATTAAAAGTAATAATATAAAAATCGTAGAATCTTCAAAACTATAATTACAACAAAAAAAAATTAACTTGATAATTTAAATTAATGATTTTTTTAAAAAAAATTACAAATGTTACAAATATGATTTTTTTTTATCCTTTTTAATTCTATTTAAATATGTTTTTTTTAATCTTTGTTGACATTATGTTTGTAAAGGTAAAATAGTAAAAATATATATTTCATTCGGTTTACTTGTAATAAACACTTTAAATGTGATTAATTTGAATTTTATTTCCTATGTTTTAATTTTGGTAGGGAAGATCTAAATGACATAGTTTGGTAAAAAATATTGATAATTTTTCCTCAACAGTTATTATGTGTTGTTTATATAGTCTTAAGTCATTTGAAACAATGACACTAATGTTATCCATTTATATTAATTTGATTTCACAAAAAATTGTAATACCTAAATTGTAAATGTAGTAATAAAAAATATTGTTAAAACTACTTAAACAAAATATGCAATTACAAATTTTGGATGATGAAATTTAAATTTTCAAATAAAAACAATTTTTAGGTGAAGAAATGCATGGGGGAAAGTGTTCAATTCTTAGGTGACAAGAAAAAAAAAGTTCAGAATTGATTGAAATCTTGCATAAAGAGTAGCCTTGTACATCCTTGTATAATTAGTATATTTGCTTCATACAGTTAGTACATTTGCCTTGTACAGTGGGTGTAACACCCTTATACAATAGTGCAAATTTCATATACAATTTATGGGTGACAAAGAAAATAAAGAAATGATTCAAAATTGACTAAAATATTTCACAGATGATAGCCTTGTAGACCCTTGTACATTTAATACATTTCCTTTATATAGTTAGTGTAATACCATTATACAATGGTGCAATATATCCCTCTTTAAGTTGTGTGTACACGTAGGTATAATAACCTTATTTCTAATGGTTTGACTGACAAAATGACAGATGAATTAGGATTAAATTTTTTTCGCCAAATATTATTACCAAGGAAAGTATCGGAATTTCCATGTGGAAGTTAAATAAATTGCATGACATGGGTATGCAATTTGTGGGTGACAAGGAAAATTAAAAAGTGATTCAAAATCGATTAAAATCTTTCATGGATGATAACCTTGTACACCCTTGTACACTTAGTACATTTCCCTTGTACAATTAGCGTAATACCATTGTACAATGGTGCAATATATCTCTCCTAAGTAATATGTCCACGTAAGTGTGTTAACCATATTTCTAAAGGTTTAATTGAGAAAAAGGTGGATGAATTAGGGTTAATTTTTTTTCCTCAAACATCATTACTGGGAAAGTATTGGAATATTCATGTGGGAGTTAAATAAAGTGCATGACATGAGTATGCAATTTGTGGGTGATAAGGAAAATAAAGGAGTGGTTCAAAATAGATTGAAATATTTTATAAATGGTAATCTTATACACTGCTTGTACACTTAATACATTTCTCTTGTACAGTTAGTAAATACCTTTATACAGTGACACAAATTTCATATCCCTGTAGTGCATGTATGCCTATATATGTATTAAACATGATTCTAGTAGTTTAATTAAAAAAATGACGGAAAACTTAAATCCAATTTTTTTTTTATGAACATATTACATTTTTGTGAAAAAAATATACAATTGACCAATTCCTTTATTTAATTGTGAACATATTATATTTTAAAAATAAAAAAAGAATAATCAATAAATGAAATTTAATTCTTTTTATTATCTTCATATAAAAAAAATAGTATTAAACAAGGTCTTCAATTTTCATTTTTAAAAATAGTTTTCATTTTTTTTAATTAAATGTATTTTCAAAAAGAGTCAATATAAAAAATAAAAAAAATAAAACTAGAAAAAATTATTTTAAAACCAAACTCAAACATAATCTATATGATTTTTAACTACTTGTTTTCATTTAAAATGAGTAAATATATCATTTAACCTTTTTATATGAGAAAAATTTAATCTCTACTGTACTTTGTATTGATATAATTCATTTCTAAATACGAAAATATTTTAGTTAGATATTTAAAATAAAAACTCTTTGTCTATCCTCTTTATCTTTTTTTTTTTTTTTTTTTTTTTCTTATTTCAATAAATTTTCAATTAATTCAAATCATTAAAAAAATTCCTTAGTAAACAAATTTGGAACATTCATATAACTTATTACCAAAAGTCTATGATAAAAAAAAATATTAAAATATGGAAGGAAAAAGATTAAAAAAAAATTTAAACTTTTTATTTTATAATAGTAAAAAAAGTAAACTTTAAAACTTTTTAGTATAAAAGAAAAAAAAATAGTAAATATATTTATTTTAAATAGTGTTTTATTCATTAAATTATTTACTTCTAAAATGTAAAAACTAATTTTTATTCATTTAAATTAATATTTTTTTTGAAAGTATTTTCCAAAATAATTTTTGAATCATTAATATAATTTTTGTTTATTTATAATTTAAATATAGAAAATAATGCTGATTTTTCAATTATTTTTAAAAGAGTTTAAAAAATAATGAAAAATAAAAAAATGATTAAATAAAGGAGAATTTTATGGAAGGGGCATATCAAGAGCGGTGGTATAAAGACAAAAATAATGGGTGTAAGTCAAAGGGAGTATTTTTCTCTATTCCAACCTTATATTCTTGTAATCAATTAATTATCAAGCTGTGTAAAACACAATTCTCCATACTTTTAAATATGTTTCAAAAATCATTTTCATGTTTAGTGTTTTATTTTTAATTATTCTACATATTTGTATAATTATTTTTAAAAACAATATTTAGAAAACAAGTGAGAACAATAAAAAACAATTGGAAGATATTCTCTAAAAACACTTTAAGGCCTTTTTGGTAATTGTTTTAGAAAACAGTTCTAAAAAACAGTTTTTAAAAATTGTTTTATAATATTTTGTAAAACAAAAATTTGTTTAGAATCTAAAATGTTTTTAACCTATTTTTTAAATATTTTTAAACATATTTTAAAAATAATTTTTATGTCTAGTGTTTTATTCTTAATCATTCTAAATATTTGTATAATTATTTTTTAAAACAATTTTTAGAAAATAAGTAAAAATAACAAAAAACAATTAAAAGATGTTTTGTAAAAATATCTTATTTTTTATTCTAAAAAAAAAAAGTTGTTAAATAAACTCACTTTTTATTCTTATGAACAAAAAATAATTTTTGATTATTAAATGTGTTTTTTTTTTTTTTTTTTTTTGTTTTGAAGAATAAAAACTATTTTAAAAAACAAATTGCCAAATAGTCCATCTTCTTTTCATTTTCTCTTACTTCTTGTTTAGATTTATTTGGTGGATACATTTGGGAAATGGGTGGATGCATAGAAAGATTAGAAATAAAAAAGGTTGGGATTTTAAATTTAAAGATTAGTAAAATGATTTTGGTAAAAATAAGGAATTGCATGAAAGGATCAACTACTTTTACAAACAATAAATAGTGATTATAATTCTTTTTTATTTCATTATTGTAATTCTTTTCAAATCATTGAAATAATTGTCTTGTGCGTTGTCTTGTGCGTTCATCACCCTCTTTTGTCTGCAAAATGGTGGCGATTATGAAGATGATACGAAGGGCTTCTTCTTCTTCTTCTTCTTCTCCTGGTTCCGGTACAGGGATGCTTTCTATTCCTTCTCCATTCTTGTCTTCATTACATAATAGATTTCGTTCCAAATACCTTCATTTCAATACTCTGGATGATGCCCTCTCTTCATTTAATAGAATGCTTCATATGCATCCTCCTCCCTCCATCGTTGATTTCGCAAAAATTTTAACCTCCATCACTAAAGTGAAACGCTACTCCACTGTGCTTTCTCTTTCCAGGAAAATGGATTCTTTTGGAATTCCACACAATGTTTACACTCTCAACGTCCTCATTAACTCTTTCTGCCATCTGAATCGGGTGAATTTCGCTTTCTCCGTTTTAGCCAAAATCCTCAAACTTGGTTGTCAACCCGACACTGCATCCTTCACGACCTTGATTAAGGGCCTGTGTCTTGAGGGTCAAATTGGCGAAGCCCTCCACTTGTTTGATAAAATGATTGGGGAAGGTTTTCAACCCGATGTAGTTATATATGCAACATTGATAAATGGGTTATGCAAAACGGGGCACACTAGTGCCGCCATCAGGTTACTTCGGAGCATGGAGAAAGGAAATTGTCAGCCTGACGTAGTTGTCTATGGCACCCTCATTCATAGCCTTTGTAAGGATAGACAACTGACCCAAGCTTTCAACCTTTTCTCTGAGATGATCACTAAAGGCATTTCACCTAATATTGTTACTTGCAACTCATTAGTTTATGCTCTTTGTAATTTAGGTGAGTGGAAACATGTTAATACGCTGTTGAATGAAATGGTAGATAGCAAGATAATGCCAAATGCAATTAGTTTGACTACAGTGGTGGATGCACTCTGTAAAGAAGGAATGGTCGCCCAAGCACATGATGTCATTGACATGATGATTCAAAGTGGCATGGAGCCTGATGTAGTCACCTACACTGCATTGATGGATGGACATTGTTTGCGATCTGAAATGGATGAGGCAGTTGAAGTATTTGATATGATGGTTCATAAGGGCTGTGCACCTAATGTTTTCAGCTATAACACCTTGATTAATGGTTATTGTAAGATTGAAAGGATGGATAAGGCCATGTATCTCTTTGAAGAAATGTGTCGACAAAAATTGATTCCCAACACCGTGACTTACAACACTCTTATACATGGTTTATGCCATGTGGGAAGACTCCAGGATGCAATAGCACTTTTTCGTGAGATGGTAGCTTGTGGCCAAATTCCTGATCTTGTCACTTACCGCATTTTATTGGACTATCTATGCAAAAATCGTCATCTTGATAAAGCTATGGCTTTGCTGAAAGCTATTGAAGGTAGTAATTTGGATCCTGATATACAAATTTATACTATTGTCATTGATGGCATGTGTAGGGCTGGTGAACTTGAAGATGCAAGGAATCTCTTTTCCAATCTCTCCTCTAAAGGATTAAAGCCTAATGTTTGGACTTATAATGTTATGATCCATGGGCTTTGTAAAAGAGGTTTATTAGATGAGGCAACTAAGTTATTTATGGAAATGGATGAGAATAGTTGCTCAGCAGATGGTTGCACTTACAATACAATTACCCAAGGATTTTTAAGGAATAATGAGACATGGAGAGCTATTCAACTTCTTGAAGAAATGCTTGCAAGGGGATTTTCTTGTGATGTGTCCACCACCACATTGTTAGTGGGAATGTTATCTGATGATGGATTGGATCAATCTGTAAAACAAATTCTATGCAAGTATGTGCAGTAAAAGTTATGATTTTTATCAACTCCAAACATGGAATTCTTGGAGGGTCCCACTCTTCTTTGTAGTTAATGGCTTTTGATTTTATCAACAAGTTTTTGCAAGCAAACAAGTTTAATAGATCAAAAAATCATGTTGCTACAAGAGATTGATCTAGCAAGCAAGAGTTGACTTTCTGTTATTTTCATGTGTTTACTTGCCATTGGTGTCCTTCCAGGTGGATTTCATTTAGTGGACCTTAAACTGATTGTCTTTTAGAAATGGTATGAGCAATCATTCATTAGTTACTACCACTGGTGTCACTTAGAATAAGTTTGTTCTTAGGTTTGAGCTCAACTATAAAGAGGGGTCATTGTTAGCAATTGAAGGTGAAAGATTATACATTTCAGAGTGTCTGAAGAAATTGTAGAAGTTTCATCTCTTCTCTAATGGTGGGGCACACTCAAACTTGGCTAATGGTGAATATTCCAGAAATGGAGATGCAGTAAATGACTCAAAAGAGCTCAACTATAAAGAGGGGTCTCAAGAAGGTGGTGGAATGGAAGAGACTGATTTGCCTATGTAAAATGATATTTCTGTATCTAGAGGAAGCCCACAAGCTGGAGGACATGTTCCCTCATCTGAGAATCCAGGTGAAAGATACTCTGTGTTCTGTAAAGAAGATGATATAAATGCTCTTGGGAAAGTGATTTCTGATCTAAATGATTGGTTGGAAGAACTTGAGGAAGACATGATTTTCTTGAGCACACCATCAACTTACTCAGAAATGGAGATGAGAGACTTCAAACGATTCAGCGGACAGCTTCAATCTGCAAGAATTATGGAAAATTGGGCCATGAAGAAGAGATCAAACTGTTTCTTGAGGCTTTAGGCCACTAGCATTGTGATGGTAAATACTCTAATCAACATAGTGCTCTTTTCAACATGTTTGTGTAGTTTCTATTATAAATCTCTCTCAGACACTCTCTCTCTCTACATACATGTGCATATAGTTTAATTTCACAAACAAACCTGTAACTGATTTTTCATACACATTGTAGTGCCAATTACTAATTTGAAGTTGAAAGTTGATGAAACATTCTTTACTTCAACCATAAGCAACCCTTTTTCTTTGTCTTTCTTCGAGTTAGAGTGGGTCAGCATTTGTTTCTTTTTTTACTACACAGGAAGATTCTACTGCAGAGTACACTTTTGGTTTAAATGAACTCAAGTAGGACATTTTTGTCAACCTAGATGGATCCCTCATCCCATATACTAGACTACACAAAGGTTGCTCTTTGGGGAACTCGAGGCTACTCAGCATAATTATGTCTCAATCTAGATCTATGGTTAGCTTATTCACAGCCATGAGATTTGGTAATGCTATCAAGTCCATTATTGAAGGCATAACAGAAGGTAATCGTTCAAGATAGAACAGATTAAAGGTCAAAGGAAAATTTTCTACTTCACTAAGTGAGCTGGCTTCCAAGTTTTAGGGTTCATGGAGGACCATCCACTTGAAAAAGGAGGTTCTCATTCTTACTTCAGGGATGAAAGCTATTTCCATTGCATTGCTAGCTTTCCCAATAGTCTCTAGATAAAATAGAGGCAGTTACTCTTTAAGACTTCAGGGACAACTTTTAGATTGGTTAGGCTGGGGGTGCTTTCAGCTTGTTCATTTGATTTCTAGTTCTTTAAAAAACTTGCTTTTCCTTCCTCATGCCCCTCTTTCTTTCTTTCTTTCTTTCCTTTTTTTTTTTTTTTTTTTTTTTTTCTGTTAGAATATGGACTTCCAATCAAAACAAATCTTTAATTTGTGTGCATATGCTTGCATTTGTACCATACTCTATAGTGTGGTTTGAAAAAAAAATGCAAATAATTAATCTTATGAGATATGTCTAAGCAATAAATATTGAGATTGTTGAGCTGGCTGTGACCATTCATTCTATTTTTGGATGGAGTCTATTTTGATTATTTGCTATGACGAGTGATGGACTAATCACAAAAAGATGTTATAGAAACAAAGATTATGTAGTCAGTTCTAAAGAAAATTTTGAAATCATATTGTATTAAAATCATTCTATTTGTAATAATTTCTTAATGAGTTTGAGAACTCATTGTTTATTTTAAAATTTTTACTTTTCAAGCTTATTGAAGGTGTTTTGTTATTATTATTATTATTACTACTATTATTGAGTGGAGTTAAAGATGTAAATAAGCAGAAAAAGCAATTTTAGGGTCTAAACGTATATTCTCTGGATGGAGGGTCTGATATGCTATAAGGAGAGCGGAAGACTAAAAGGAATCCTTTACTACTTCGAAAGCTCCCCTTACTAATGATTCTTGAACCTTTTTCATTTCAACAATTTTCCTAATAAGTTGTTTGCATTATTTAGGACATTAGGGTAGAAATGTAGAAAAGATATGCATTGTTTCAACAAAAGTTTCATCTAAGTTTGCAATTGTTTTCTTTTCATCCCCATGCTTGTCAGCATTATAATTTTGTCACCACATGCGTTATATACTATAACCTCTTTGTCCATGGTTTGTGATGGTTATTGTTATTTATGTTATTTTTCATTGCAAAACTTTGATAAGGGCTTCGAGGGATACACTAAGAAGCATAGGAGAGTGTTGCATCAGGGATGTGGAAAAAAAGTGTAGGTGTTGATGGTAGAAGACCTTAGGGAGTAAGTGCATCCAATCTAGTAAATGTGTGTGCGTTTTTCTCATATATATTGGATTATTTAATGGTCGTGAGACCACCCATAATTTTTTACACCTAGTAGGTTGTTAGTGTTGGGAACTCCAGATTACTCCATTCCCATGTCTTGGCTCGTGTAAGGTGCATGCAAATCTATCTTAGGCTTTCTAAATCTATCACAATGGATGAACTAGTATTAAAAAACAATAAGAATACCATAGAAAACATAAATATAGAGAATAAAGTCACGTACCTTTGATTTGAATGTTCTCAAATCAATTCCAATCGATGTAGATAACTCCAAAGTCGCATTAAATCTCGTAAACACCATGATCTTCTGGACGATGACTCTTCCTTGTGTCTAAGCACTGAGATGGTGGAGATCTCAGGGGTAGAGGTTGGGGTTCTTTCTCTAGATTGAAGGGGAGAATAGCAAGACATGGAAATCTTAAACCCTAAAGGGGTATTTATAGGTTTTCTACTAGGCTAAAGTGACTTAAACCCACCATGGACTTGGGTCACTTAATTTAGCCCAAAAAGGTTGTTAATTGATTAATTAACCATACAATACCCTAATTAATCAATTAGCCAAGTCCAAAGACGCCACTCACTTATCCTTGTGCAATCTTACATAATTACTAAAATGCCCTTATGCACAAAAATGAACTAAAAACCCATCCAACCTTCATAAGCCATGCCAACAAAGAATATGAGTTTAGAGCAGGGACCACTAAGACCTATAGGAGCACTAGCTCCCCCAGAATCAAATTCTGAAATTGACTCTATATCCCACTACAAAGAGTCAATTGCATTCCAGCATCCTATGTATATTACAACGAGACACCAAGTGCTCATGTCTATGACTTACTATCCACTACATGTAGACTCTCCATGAACTGGTGTTCGTAATCTAACAAGGTAGTGTTATCACATATCAAGATGTTGGCAGATCGGAGGGTTGGTCGCGTCCATCAACTCCCCTTGTGTTCGTCGTGGGCGCTTGGGTGAATGCACTATAAGGCTAGGGTATGCGCCTTTCCTAACAGCAATTGCTTTTAGGAGAGTTGGTAGCGCCTGAGGTCCTACAAGTGGTATCAGAGCCAAGGTCACGGGTTCGAACCCTAGGGGTGTCGTTGGGGGGAGATTGTTGGCAGATCGGAGGGTTGGCCGTGTCCATCAACTCTCCTTGTGTTTGTCGTGGGCGCTTGAGTGAATGCACTATAAGGCTAGGGTATGCGTCTTTCCTAACATCAATTGCTTTTAGGAGAGTTGGTAGCGCCTGAGGTCCTACACAAAATTACTTCTCAAATCCTTGAGTTACAGATCTCACTTATTATGTAATCAACTGACATACTCTAACTCCAAGGAGCATATGTCAAATTCTACTAAAGGAATGATTGTGACCACAAATTTCATGAGTACATGTCCTTTGGGTTACCCAAATGGACACACTGTCTCAATCCTATGAGATATCATAGTGCCTTTATTGAGAATACATGTTGTCACCAGCCTTTCATGTCTGCATTTGTATTTTCATAGTAGATTTTTGTCATATGGTCTTAACAACAACAACAACAACAACAATAATAATATGGGGGCCCCTTATTAGACTAAGATTAGGATTGGGTTCAGTGAGGTTTTAAGAGAGTTATGGGGACTCTCATTATATCTTTGTATTTTGTCATAGAATTGCCAAAGGGAGAGATTGTTAAGGTATTTTATTTAGTTGACAATTTGGTTCCTTTCTTACAAATTGGATGTAACTTACTTCCTTGGGTCTTATTCATTTCAAGACAACTTCGAACTTCATTAAATTTGGATTCGGGTAATTCATAGTGGTTTAAGATAAGTACTTTTGGAATTCCTAATACAAGAAATTAGGGAAATAATACTTTTTATTTTCTAATTTGATTTCTACTATATTTTTAATTTCAAAAATTGTTTTTTGATAAGTTCTAAAATTACGTTTATCTATAAATTTGTGTTTGATTCTAAAAAGAATTTTTGAAATATTTTAAAATTATGATTATCTCTAAATTGGTATTTGATTCTAAAAAGAATATTTTAGAATTAGGAAACTCTTCGTAATTTTAAAGAGAGTTTTATAAATATAAATAAAGATATTTAATTTTAAAATGTGAGGTAGATTTTTATGAACCCATAGAGAGCATAGCCATTTATCAAAAGCTTGATCCTCCAACTCTTAAAATTTCAAGATTTCTTGAGAGTAACTTTCAGTTACAATAAATGTTAGAGATCCCATCACGAAACTTCAATAAGGGCCTTGAGGGATCCATTGAGGAGTATAGGAGAGTGTTGCATTATGGACATGGAAAAAGAGTATGGGTGTTGACGATATAAAACCTTAGGGAGTAGGTGCATTTAATCATGTAATACTATGTAACTTTTTTTTTTTTTTTTTCATATTAAGTGGATTATTTTGGTTTTTTCATGTTATATCTTGTATTTGTTTGAGTGATTAATTTTATTTATATTTACATGAGATTTTTGCTTCCATGTATGCATTCATATTTTCAAAGTAGATTTTTGTTTTATGGTCTTAATAATAATAATAATAATAATAATAATAATAATAATAATAATAATAATAATAATAATAAAATCACTTACAAAAACCCACGATTGTGGCTTCTCTCTCTCAATCATTTTTCATCTCTCCTTAGATTTTCCATTTTTTTCCTTGTTTGAAGTGAAAGCATTCAAAAACCTCAAATAAAGTCTCACTTCAATCTTATCGCTCGCTCTTTGTCTCTATCCATCTATCTTCAATGCCTGAGCTTATTGTTTTCTATTGGTTTCATTCGCAACTAAAGTTGCTAGAGATTTGGGTTCTTCAACTTTAGTAGGTTGATTTTTATTTTTATTTTTATTTATTTATTTATTTTAGGTATGAGTTGTTGAAATTATTTTCTTCTCGAATTTCTAGGTTTTGGTGGTATTCTGTGTTTTCTTTTGTTTTTTCCTTTGATATGTTGAGGGTTTTTTTTTTTAGCATTATTATCTATCAGATCTACTTTTAATTAAAGCCCATAAACAAAACAGGCCCTACCTGAGTCTTTGAGTTAAAGGAGTTTAAAACTCAGTTTGAGGAATTGTTGAGTAAGGGTTTTATTCGTCTAAGTACATCGCCATGGGGAGCCTCAGTGTTGTTTGTGAAGAAGAAGGATGACACCTTGAGGTTATACATTAACTATAGGAAGTTGAATTGAGTTACTGTGAAGAAAGTATCATCTTCCAAGGATAGATGACTTGTTTGATCAGTTGAAGGGTGCGAAGTATTTTAGTAAGATTGACTTGAGAACTAGGTATCATCAATTGAGGGTTAGAGAAGAAGATGTCTCTAAAACCACTTTTAGAAGAAGATATGGGCATTATGAATTCTTAGTCATGCCTTTTGGGTTAACTAATGCCCCCATTGCTTTCATGGATTTAATGAACATAATATTTTGTGCTTACTTGGATCAGTTTGTGATTGTCTTTGTGGATGACATCTTGATTTACTCCAGGAGTTTGGAGGAGCATAAGCAGCATTTGGTGACCACCCTTAGAACTTTAAGAAGACATCAGTTGTATGGGAAGTTGGACAAAAGTGAGTTTTGGCTTATTGAAGTGAATTTCTTAGGCCATGTGGTTTCTGAGGCGGGAATAGCAGTGGACCATTCCAAGGTGGAAGCTGTGCAGGAGTGGCAAAGGCTTACTAATGTATTTGAGGTTAGAAGTTTCTTAGGGTTAGTTGGATATTATAGGAGGTTTGTGGAAGACTTCTTTAGGATTGTAGCACCAATGACTCGATTGACTAGAAAATGAGTAAAGTTTGAATGGAATGAGGAGTGTGAGAATGCTCTCTAGGAGTTGAAGCAGAAATTGACCACTGCTCCAGTGTTAACTTCTCATATTAGTGGAGAGTTGTTTTCGGTTTATTGTGATGCTTCTACAGTGGAGCTAATGCAGCAAGGCAAGGTAGTAGCTTATGCCTCAAGACAATTAAAGCAGCATGAGCGGAATTATCCAGCATTAGAGCTTGCAGTAGTAATGTTTGCCCTTAAGACTTGGAGACACTATTTGTATGGAGAGAAGTTTGAGGTGTACTATGATCACACGAGCTTGAAATACATTTTCACTCAAAAGGATCTAAACTCTAGGCAGAAGAGATGAATGGAGACATTGGAAGATTATGATTTTGCTCTTCATTACCATCCTGGAAAGGCAAATGTTGTAGCAGATGCCTTGAATAGGAAGAGTTATGGCAAGTTGTCTAGCTTGGGGTTGAGAAAGTTTGAGATGCATGCAGATATTGAGGATTTTAAGCTATGTCTTGGTTGGGAAGGACAGGGTCCATGCTTGTACAGTATATCGGCTAGACCAATGTTTATCCAAAGAATAGTGGAGGCCCAAGTTCATGATGAGTTTTTAGAAAAAGTTAAAGCCCAGTTGGTAGAAGGTGAAGTAGATGAAAATTGGTCTATGCATGTATATGGGAGTGTGAGATTTAGAGGAAGGTTGTGTATGCTAAAAGATGTGGAGTTGAGGAATGAACTTCTAGCAGATGCTCATAGGGCAAAGTATACCATCCACCCTAAGAATACCAAGATGTATCAAGACTTAAAGAGACAGTTCTAGTGGAATGGGATGAAGAGAGATATTGCTCAATATGTAGCCAACTGTCAAACTTGCCAACAAGTGAAAGCTGAACACCAAAGGCCTGTAGGGTTGTTGCAAGCTTTACCTCTACCTGAGTGGAAGTGGGATCATATCACTATGGACTTTGTGATAGGGTTGACAAGAACTAGAAGCAAGAAAAATGGAGTTTGGGTGATAGTGGACCGTCTTACTAAGTCAACTCATTTTCTAGTCATGAAGACTACTGATTCCATGAACTCTTTGGCTAAGTTGTATATACAGGAGATTATGAGATTACATGGGATACCTTTGTCTATGGTGTCTGGCAGGGACCCTGAGTTACTTCTTAGTTTTGGCAGAGTTTACAAAGGGCTTTGGGCACCCAATTAAATTTTAGCACCGTTTTTCACCCTCAGACAGATGGTCAATCAGAAAGAGTGATCCAAATCTTATAAGATATTTTAAGGGCTTGTATTTTGGACTTTGGAGGAAATTGGGTTACCTTTGGCAGAGTTTGCTTATAACAACAATTTCCAATCTAGTATTGCCATGACACCTTATGAATCACTCTATGGAAGACCTTGTAGATCACCCTTATGTTGGATAGAGATGGGTGAGAGTTATTTGTTGGGACCTGAGATTGTCCAAGAGACTACAGAAAAGATACAACTCATCAAGGAAAAGCTTAAGACTATCCAAGATAAACAGAAAAGTTATGTAGACCAAATGAGAAGACCCTTGGAGTTTGAGGAAGGGGATTGGGTGTTTGTAAAAGTGTATCCTCGAAGAGGCATATTTCGATTTGGGAAAAATGGGAAGTTAGCCCTAGGTTTGTAGGAACCATTTCATATTGATAAGAGAGTTGACCCAGTGGCATACAAGTTAATCTTGCCTCAACAGTTGTCCCTCGTGCATGATGTCTTCCATGTGTCGATGCTAAGGAAGTATACTCCAAATCTAACTTGGGTATTGGACTTGCAAGATGTTCAGATTAGTGAAGATACTTCTTATGTGGAGGAACCTTTACAGATTTTGGAAGTTGAAGAGCATAGGTTTAGGAACAAGGTGATCCCTGTAATCAAAGTGTGGTGGCAACACCATGGGATAGAAGAAACCACTTGGGAACCTAATGAAGAAATGAGACGACACTATCTGCAACTCTTCTATAATTTTTGAGGTAAGCTTGTTTAAATTTAGGGACGAAATTTCTTTTAAGGGGGTAAGATGTAATGACCGGGTATTTTAGGTCACGTTAAAATTTTTAGTTTGAAAAGTCTTCTTTTGAGTGGTGGTTGAAAAGTAAAAAAGAAAAATAATTGGAGAACACGTGTTAATTTTGGATTGGTGAAATTTGAATTATTTTGTTGGTCAATTAGACGAGTTGAAAATTTTGTGTCATGTCAGCCTTATGATAGAAAATTTTTTATGATTATAGAAATTGAAAATTTTCGGAAACGAAAAACGAAAACAAAAAATGAAAAATGAATTAATTAAAATTAATATGAACTAATTAAATAAAAATTAAATTAAATTGCTTAATAATAAATTTGAGAAAAATTACATTTTTGGGTTGGTATTTAATAAATCATTTTGTGTGTTGTTAAAAAAAATGAAGTGAATTAAAAATGAAATGAAAAATAAGCAAAACAAAATAAATAAAAGAAAAGAATTCAAAAGGTTGTTTGGTTGGCCTTGTGATGGTTGGTGGTTAAAAAATAAAATAAAATGAATTGGGTTTTTTAAAAAGAAAAAGGAAAAGACATTAGAAAGTGGCAGAAGAGAGAGAGTTCTCCATGACTGTGGAGAAAGTCTTTCTGCCGAATCTTTGGCCGATCATTTGGACGATCAAACGTCGTCAGTTTCGCCTGAAAATTTGAGGAGGTGTTCTATTCGACGATATGAACAATTCTACGATGACCGATCTTGATTTTAACGGTTTGATTCGTAGATCTGTGGTAAGGGAACCTAACCCTAAAACTTTAATTAAATGCGTTTTTCCTTGGAAAAAAAATTGTAGATCTTGTCATTTTGAGTTAAATAGGTAATCTTTGTGTTGTAGGAATTTTATTGGATGATTGGGAATTTTTTTGGAATTTTTGTGATTTCGGGAAATTTTGATTGGTTAATAAATGGTTGTTTTCGGGTTGTTAAAATTTTTGGAATCGTTGGAAAATTATAAAATTGTGGTATATGTTATAATTTATTGATATGTGAATTTTTGAGAAATTGTTAGAATATTTTTTGTGATTTTATTGTGGAAAAATAATCATGTTTGATTATTGGAAATTATTGGAATGGTTGGAAAATTATAAAATTGTGGTATAAGTTATAATTTATTGATATGTGAATTTTTGAGAAATTGTTGGAATATTTTTTATGATTTTATTGTGGGAAAATAATTATATTGGATTATTGGGATTGTTGGAATTGTTGGAATTATTGGAATTGTTGGGAAATTTTGGAATTGTGGCATGATTGTAATTCCGATGATATTGGTGATACACATGAATGAGAGTAATTAATCTCATGGCATGCATTTGCATCATGGTTATGTGAAGAAAGGATAAAAAATGTGAAAAGTGCATGAAATGGCAAAAGAAAGAGAAAAATGAATAGTGATGAAAAGTAAAGGTCCGTGTGAGGCGAATTAAGACAGGAGAGAGATCCTTAGGGTGAAAGACCCAAAAGTTTACCCCGAGAAGACTCCGAATGGGGAGTGTATTTGGGTGAAGACGCGTATCCTTTGGTGAAAACCCGAGAATGACAATGCATTCTATGATTGTGTGTCACACGTTCATATGCATTTCATTTAATTGTTGAATATTGTGGAATTGTGTATAATTATAGAGTTTAAATTATGTGGCTTGATTAATGTTGTTGAAATGCGTTTTTTTTTTTTTTTTATGTTTTTTTGAAACTTAGTAATCTCCGTTAACCCTTTGGGTGTTAGGCACCCTACTGAGCAATGTGGAATGCTTACTCCTTTCTTTTTACATATTTTTAGATGCAGATATCATTCCTAAGGATCCATAGGTGGGGTAGGGAGGACTTCAGGATGCCCCTGGAGTAGCCTAGTGGAGCGTGCTGTATTTATTGTGTTTGTGGTTTTGGGACTTGTTTTAGTAAACTGTGAACTATGGATTTGTTATGAGACCCTATTTTGATTAAATTGTTTAACCGTGAACTTTTATTTTTGGATTGTAATGATAACTATTATATCTTGTTGCTTTTGAGTATTAATTAGTATGTTGTTAGTTGGTGGGAACTCTAGTGTGGTTTAAACGTGAAGAAAAAAAAATCAGAGTGTTTTGGTTGACTGCCAACGTGGAGTAGGAGAAACCCTTAGAATCAAACCGTTGACCTAGGGTCATGGGCTAAATTTTGGGTTGCCCGGAATTTGGGTCGTGACATGTTGTTACAACCTATTTATATGGATCTATAAATACTGACATATATATGAAAATCCCTAAAGGATTCAAATTGCCTTAAGCAACTAATCCAAAACCTTGAAACATGTATCCAATCAAACTACAAATATCTTTATACAAATTAAAGCAATATGGATGCATGTGGTATAATCGTTTAAGTGAGTATTTGTTAAAAGAAGGATATGTGAATAATTTAATTTTCTCATGTGTTTTTATCAAAAAATCGGAAACTAGGCTTACAATAATTGCAGTATATGTGGACAATTTGAACCTTTATGTGGGACTTTTGAAGAGTTCACAAAGATCTGGGGAAAACAAGATATTGTCTCAACTTGTTGATCGAGCATTGTTCAAATGACATATTAATCCATCAATCAACATATATAGAGAAAGTATTATAACGATTTTATATGGATTCATTGAACAAATGACATGGGCTTATATTATTCAAAAGAATCAAAATCACAATTGATTGAGTATATAGATGCAGGATATCTTTCAAATGCTCATAAAGCTCAATCTCAAACAGGATATGTCTTTACTTATCATGGTATGACAATATCTTGGAGATTGGTCAAGCAAACAATGGTAGTCATCTCTTCAAATCATTTAGAAATTCTTATAATTCATGAAGTAAGTTGTGAATGTGTATGGCTAAGATCAATGATTCAACATATTCAAGAAACATATAGATTACCTTCCATCAAAGGTAATGCAACCAAGTTACATGAAGATAATATTGCTTATATTGCACAAATTTTTTTTTAAAAAATCATAAAATGTGACAAAACTAAGCATATCTCCCTAAATTCTTCTATACTCACGAGCTCCAAGAGAAAAGTGAAATTGATGTTCAACAAATTTGGTCATGCAATAATTTAGCAGATTTATTCACAAATGTGTTACCTTTAACCACATTGAAAAAGTTAAGGTATGACATCGAAATGTAAAAATTGAGAGATCTACCAATTGAAGTGTTGAAGAAATCATAATCATGTCTACATGAGGGGAAGAATACTAATATGGATATACTACACTATTTTTTCTTTTGTTCAGGTTTTGTCCCACTGAGTTTTACTAGCAAGGATTTTAACGAGACAATTACCATATTCTTATGATCATCCAATGGAGAGTATTATAAAATATGAGAATTTGTAGCATTGTCGAAACTTATGGATGATTATTCGTAATGATGTATATCTCTTTGTGAAACCCTATCAAAAGGAAGGAACCCTAATGAAAATCTATTTAGTTTTCTCCGTGCATTCTATTTTCTCTTTCTTGTTTTCTTCTTCTTCTCCCACTTTGTTTTACAACATAGAGTAATTTTAGACCAATTTTTGTCTATAAATGTTTTATATTGGTTGGTTCATTATTTAAATTTTAAGTTATTTTTTAAAGTTAGTAGTTAATGAAACTATCACATTAAGTTTTGTTTAATTTTGAGTTCATTTGCCTAATGAAAAAAAAATGATAATTATATGTAGAAGAGAAACAATAAGGTTGTTTTAAACCAATTTTTGTTCGTAAATTTTTGGTATTAATTGTTTCACTATTTAAGTTTTAAATTATGTTTAAAAATTAGTAGACTTTTTAATGAATCCAACATTGAATCTTGTTTAATTTAGAGTTCATTTGCTTAGTAACAAAAAAAAAAAAAAAAAAAAATCAGATAATAAAGATTCTATGTAGAAGAGCAACAATAATGTTGTTTTAAACCAATTTTTGTCCATAAATTTCTTATATTAACTATTCACTATTTAAATTTTAAACTATTTTTAAAAAATTAGTAGATTTATTAATAAATCTAACACATTAGGTCTTGTTTAATTTAGAATTCATTTGTCTAGTGAAAAAAAATAAAAAAATAATGATTCTATATAGAAGAGAAATGATAAAGTCTTTCTAAACCAATTATTATTATTATTATTATACAAAGAAGAAACTAACTTAGGAATTTATTTTAACTAATTCAGGTATTTAAAATAAATTATGGTCTATGATTTATTAATATTATTGAGTTTTATGACTTTTTAGTATTAATTAAATCAATTTTTGAGTTTTAAATTATTTTTAAAAGTAATAAATTTTATATTTCAAGTATAGTTTAAATTAAAATTATTTATTTAACGAATAAGTTTAGAAAAGTTAAAAAAATTTAAGAAAAGTATGCATAATTTAAAGGAATATCATATTTGAAAATTTTATTTGTAAAGAGAAAAAATGAATGTTATCATGTTCAATTTTATTTTTTTTTTCTGATTTTTTTTTCTATATTTTTCTTTTATTTAAAAAAAATAGTGAAAACTTAGGGTCCGTTTGGCTGTGTTTTTTAATTTTTTTTTAAATTGTCTTCAAAATAGAGAATAAAAAACACTTTTTTAGAATTTTTAAAAAACTAGAGTATTTGGCAAGTTGTTTTAAAAAATAGTTTTTTAAAACAAAAAACAAGAAGCTTGTTTGGATGAAAGAATTTGTATTGTTTTTAAAAACAATGTATTACTTTTATTTTATAAAATTTTTATAAAATTAATTTATAATAATATGAAATCAAATTCAAGTTAAGTCTTATTAATAAATAAAAATTAAATCTATAATTATATATGAGTTAAAAATAAATAATTTTTTTTAAATAATGAAACAAATTTTTTTATTGTAGTGAAACAAAAATTTCTATAAGATAAAAATAATTTTAATATTTATTTTTAATACAAGTCAATTAAGTACTTTAATTAATTTTTAAAATTTTTTATTTGATCATGATTTCTTATGCTTTTTTTAGAAACATTTTTAAAGTTAAAGAATCAAAAAAGGTTTTTTTTTTTAATGTTTTATAAAACTAAGGATATTTGGTAAGTTATTATTATAAAAGGATTTTAAAAATAAAAATACAAAAAAACTTGTTCAGATAAATTGGTTTTTTTTTTAAAAAAATTATAAAGTGAAAGGAGAAAAAAACAAGGAAGATAAATTAAAATGTAGGAAAAGAATAAAATAGATTTTCATTAGAGGTATCCCGTTTTTATAGAGAGTCACAAAGAGATATACATCAATATGGATGATCATCCACAAGTTCCCATAATCCGATAAATTCTCATATTTTATAACACTCCTTCTTGGACGATCATAAGAATATGCCTCATTAAAACCTTACTAGGAAAAACCCCATGGAAAAAAATCCTTAGTGAAGGAAAAAGAGTACAATATTCTTTTGGATTACTATAACAGTCTTGTTAAAAACCTTGCCAGTAAAACCTAATGGGACAAAACCTGGACGAAAGAAAAAAGAGTGCAGTATATCCATATTATTGTTCTCCCTCTCATGTAACCATGATTATGATTTATTCAACATTTCAAATGGTAGAACTCTCAATCTTCGTATTCCAAAGTCATACTTTAACTTTTTTAATGTGGTCAAATGTAACGCCTTTGTGAATAGATATGCCAGATTATTGCATGACCGAATCTGTTGAACATCGATCTCACCTTTCTTTTGGAGCTCATGAGTATAGAAGAATTTAGGGAGATATGATTAGTTCTATCACCTTTTATGAATCCTCCTTTAATTTGCGTAATACAAGCAACATTATCTTCAAGTAACTTGGTTGTATTGACTATGATGGAAGGTAGTCCGCATGTTTCTTGAATATGTTGGATCATTAACCTTAGCCATTTACATTCACGACTTGTTTCATGAGTTGCTAGTATTTCTGAATGATTTGATGATGTGGCCAGCATTGTTTGTTTGATAAATCTCCACGAGATAGTAGTACCATTATAATTAAACACATACCATGTTTGCGACTTACCTTTATGTGGATTTGAAAGATATTCTGAATCTGCATATCCAAGCAATTGTTGCTTTGATTCCCTTGAGTAAAATAAACCTATACTAGTAGTTTCGCGAAGATAACGCAATATATATTTGATACCATTTCAATATCTCCGAGTTGGAGCGGAACTATATCTTGCTTATAAATTGACAGAAAAAACAATATTTGAACTTATACAATTGGCAAGATATATAAGTGCACCAATAGCACTAAGATATGGTACTTCAGGACCAAATAATTATTCATCATTTTTCACAAGAACGAAATGGGTCTTTTTTCACATCAAGTGATCTGACAACCATTGGAAAACTTAAGGGATACACTTTATCCATATAAAAACGCTTCAAAACTTTCTTAATGTATGTTGATTGATGTACTAAAACTCCATTTGGAAATGCTCGATCTGCAGGCCAAGACAAAATTTTATTTTTCCAAGATCTTTCATCTCAAAATTTCTTTTTCAAGTAATTTGTTGTTCTTGTGAGCTCTTCAGAAGTTCCAACAAGATTTAAGTCATCAACATACACTGCAATAATTGCAAATCTAGTTTCTGATTTCTTAATGAAGATGCATGGGCATATAGGATTATTCATATACCCTTCTTTTAGCAAGTATTCGCTAAAGCGATTGTACCACATGCATCCAGATTGTTTTAATCCATACACATTGTAACTTGATTGAGTACATACTACGAGGCTTTGTTCAATTTGCTTCAGGCAATTTAAATCCTTCAAGGATTTTCATGTGTATATCATTATCCATGGATCCATATAAACATGTTGTAATAACATTCACGAGACGCATATCTAGTCCTTCTGTGACTGCCAAACTAATTAAGAAATGATATGTGATTGCGTCCATGATGGGAGAGAGTGTTTTCTCATAGTCAATACCAGGTTTCTGCGAGAAACCTTGTGCTACTAATCGCACTTTATATCTTATGATCTCCTTATTCTCATTGCGTTTTCGTACAAATACCCATTTGTACCCAACAGGCTTTACATCTTCAGGTGTTTGGACTACATGTCCAAAAACTTCTCATTTTGTTAATGAGTTTAACTTTGCCTGTATAACTTCTTTCCATTTTAGCCAATTATTTCTATGTCGACATTCTTCCACATTTCATGGTTTAAGATCTTCATCATTCCTTATGGAGACCACTTGGAAAGTGAAAATAATATTATTTTGATCCCATTTTTCTCCCGTGTATTCATAACTTACTGAGATCTCACAATTTTCAGGTACCTATGCCTCTTCAAGGGTTTTTTGTTCAATATATGTGCCTCTTCAGGGGCTTCTTGTATTATTTGTGCCTCTTCTAGGGCTATAGATTTATCAATTTTAAACTGATCAGTTATTTTTTTATGACCTCTTTTAGAGTGCCAAGTTTTTCTTAGGTTCTCCTCTTCCGGGGAGTTACATCCTTTGAGCCGACAGGTCTACCACACTTCAGGCGTATCTTAAATTAATTTGTTAATTGTCCTATAGGGACATCAATCCATGCTGGAGTATTTGCAGCTGGGATATATGACTTTGTCACTTTCTTTGTATCAATGAATGCATCTGGTAATTGATTTGCAAGATTTTGCAAATAATTGATCCTTGAACTTCTAATTCACATTGATTGGTACGAGGATCAAGATAAGCCAAAGTCAATGCATTCCAAATAATTTCATGTCGTTCTTCTGGAATTGACTCTTCTCCTCCTAACTGCGAGAAAATTGTCTCATTAAAATGATAATATGCACAACATGTCATTCTACCTTTTAAGTGTATAGATAAATTAGTCACTAATTAAAAACTTCTGGTTTTGTAATGTACATCCATATGACCTTTTACCCCGGGGGACCAAGTTGGTCTTACAAGATTCTTCTGGATCTATCATCGTATAAAGTGTCATTCACATGGAATCAAATACTACTAGTGACATAGTATAATTAAGCTCTTCTGGAGCCTTTAATAAGGTTTCTATCACCTGATATAGTATTAACATTGTTTGTCATCAATGTTGTGCAATTAATGAGACAAGAGTTTCATCAAAGTAACAAGTCATAAAACATTATCATAAAGACTTCGTCTTTATAGAGTTAAATGAATATTATTATAGAGAAAGAGTTAAAATCAATGGAAAAATATTAGTCATTGATAATAACTTAACTTAATAAGTTGTGTAAAAGCAATGAGAGCATATATAACACAATAAAACAAATATGAAAAGATAATTTAAAGTTATATATTTCGTAAGTATCTCATATTTGATTTTATAAGTGTGGAGCAATTTATACATGAAATAACAAGGAAGTATTTCAATAATCAAACTAATTGTAGTGATAGATCAATAATTTTATTCAAAATATTATTATGATTTGAATCAATGTGCAAAAATTAATTCATAAATCAAAATTTCAAGAGAACATATCATGATTTAAAGCATCTTGTTGTCCCAAAACTTTAATTGAAATACTACAAATCCATCTAAACATATATGTAAAGATATAACATAATATATTGAGAACAATAGTTGAACCTATTGTAATTTCAAAATTATTTTTAGATAATGAAATTATTGCATTAATAAAAATACCATATGTGGCAACATGCAATAATATATATTATTTTATATAACTCAAAATTTTTCAATAATAAAAACACGTCTTAAAGAAAATTGACATGCAAAATCAATTTATTGATCATATGAACAAGTTAGATATTTCACATGTATCCAAAGAATCTCAATTTTCTAAATCAAAAGATTATTGTGTATTAAACAACTAGAATAAAAAAAATATTCCAAACTATGTGTAAAATTTTCTATTAATAACAATATAACTTCTAATAATAGAAATTTATAAAAACTATCAAACACTTGCCTATTTGTATAACTTGATATACAAAATATTAATCTTTTGATAATATGTAAATATTATCTATATGCTTGTTATCAAAGCTTCAAACTATAATATATTTCATTATAACTTTTGGTTATATAGATTTCATAAAGTTGTACAAAATTGTTAGTTAACAATTTTGTTCTCTATAGCTTCTAGCTATAAGAAAGTACATATTAACAACTTTGGCATAACCTTTGATTAGCACAAAGAATATTAATTTTTCTCATTTTTCATAACTTCGAGTTATGAATAATAATATTTATATAACTTCTGGTTATAAAACAAAATTATGTATCTTCTAGGTACATAGTTGTTCATTAACAATTTTGTTTTGTATAACTTCTAGTTATACAAGAGAATTAGAAATTGTATGCATAGCTTCTGACTATGAAATAATTGTTAATAAAAATTGTTTTTCATAATTCCTGTTGTGAAAAATAAGTGAGTACAAAATAAAAATTAAGAGCCAATATTTTTCATAACTTTGAGTTATGATTATTTTGTCAAAACAAGAAAATATTCAAATTTGTACATAACTTCAAGCTATGAAATATTTATGTATAACTTCTAGTTACACAATATAATTAAAAAAAATTAAAGAAATTAAAAGTTAATATCTTTCATAGCTTCAGGCCATGATTATTTTGTCAGAACAAGAAAATATTTAAATTTGTACATAACTTAGGCTATGAACTATTTTTTTTATATAAATTTGTATATAACTTCAGACTATGAACTATTTATTGGGTAGATTTGTGCATAGGTTTGGGCTATGAACTTTCATTATGTAGATTTGTACATAACTTCAGGTTATGAATATTTATTTATTTATTTATTTTTATAGCTTTTGGCTATAATATTGTTTGGTATAACATCTAGTTATACCGTATAATTAAAAATAAATAATTAGAGATCATATACATAACTTCTGGTCATGTATTTATAATTTTGTAATTTTTCCTCATAATTTCTGGTTATAGGAATTGCACATATTTTTCATAACTTCTGGTTATGAATTTACCCTATAATTTATAATTTACCCCATAACTTCTAGTTATAGGGATTATACATATTTATGTATTCAAATAAAATAAATGAAAATATAGATCAAAGGGTAATAAAATAGAAAATCATGATATAAGTTTATCACATACCTTTTTGTGAGAAAGAAGAGAGAAAAGTCTTTTTATTTTTCTGAAAAAGAGAACGTCTTTCTTATTTTTCTGAATCAAAAATCTTTCTATTTCTTTTGTAGAGACTATTCGTGCTGATAATGTGTTGTAAAATTATAAAGTGAAAGGAGAAGAAAACAAGGAAGAGAAATTAAAATGTAGGAAGAGAATAAAATAGATTTTTATTAGAGGTATCTCCCTTTTATAGAGAGTCACAAATAGATATACATTAATATGGATGATCATCCACAAGTTCCCATAATGCAATAAATTCTCATATTTTATAACACTTTAATTAATTTTTTTAATTTTTTATTTGATCATGATTTCTTATGCTTTTTTTAGAAACATTTTTAAAGTTAAAGAATCAAAAAAAGTTTTTTTTTAATGTTTTATAAAACTAAGGATATTTGGTAAGTTATTATTATAAAAGGATTTTAAAAATAAAAATACAAAAAAACTTGTTCAAATAAATTGTTTTTTTTTTAATTATCTTGATTTTGTAAAAACATTTTAAATTCAATTTATATAATATTAATTGATTAAATTTAATTGAAGTTTTATTGAAAATGAAAATAATTTTGTAATTGAAAATAAATTAAAAAAATATATATAATTTTTAGTAAAACATAAATAGTAATATTATAATAAAATCATAAATTATATTTTTAATAAAAAATATACTATTTTATTATATGTTAGAAAAAAGATATTTTATTGTATTAATAAATTTATGGTATTAATAAGTTTATTATTTAAATTTTAAATTATTATTAAAAATTAATGGACTTGTTAACAAACTCAAGCATTAATTGTTTAATTTGGAGTTAATTTGCCTAACAAAAAAAATAAAAAAATAAAAATTTTGTGTAGAAGAGAAATAATAGAGTGTATGTATTTTTTTATTATTTTTAAAAATTGATGAAAACAACTTTTACTCGCTCTCTAAAAGTTGTTATTTATCTTATTTTATTTTTAAAAACTGAAAACAAAGAACAATAACTAAACAATGTTATGAATTTTTAAAAATAGTTTTTTTTCTGTTTTTAAAAATAAAAATCTATTTTTAAAAACTCTACCAAACAAGCTCTTATTTTCTAAAAAACTATTCTCTATTTTATTTTATAAATAATAAATATTGATTATAGTTCTTTTATTTCAATGATTTGAAAAGAATTACAATATCTTGTAAATCTTGGACATAACTTTTTTTTAATTGGAAAAATAATTTTAAATTTAAAATAAGTTTATTATGTTATGCCAAAGAAATAAAAAGACAGAAAAATAGGACTTGTTTGGTAACTAGTTTTGAAAACGATTATGAAAAAATAGTTTTTAAAGACCATTCTATGATGTTTTGTAAAATAAAAGTCTATTTAAAAATCTAAAATTTTTTTAAACATATTTTTAATATTTTAAATATGTTTTAAAAACAATTTTTTTATGTCCATAACTTTATTTTTAATTATTATATATGTTTATATAATTATTATTTAAAACAGTTCTCAAAAAATAACTGAAAATAAATAAAAGAAGTTTTATGAAAATACCCTATTTTTTTATTTTCTAAAAATAGAAATTAGAAAAAAAAAAAAAAAGTTTCGGTGTTTTTTAGTTTTTTTGTTCTAAGAAATTGATAAGTGTTCTTCAAAATAGTTGCAAGGCCATGTACAAGTATCTACTTCTAGATGCTCCCTGTGTTTTCTTGTGCTTTTAGCCTTTTATAACCCTCTTTTGTCTGCAAAATGGTGGCGATTATGAAGAGGAAAATTCGAAGGCCTTCTTCTCCTCCTCCTCCTCCTCCTCCTCTTGGTTCCGGTACAGGGATGCTTTCTCTTCCTCCTCCATTCTTGGCTTCATCACATAATACATTTCATTCCAAACCCCTTCATTTCAATACCCTCGATGAAGCCCTCTCCACGTTTAGTCGGATGCTTCATAAGCAACCTCCTCCCTCCACTGTTGATTTTAATCGACTTTTGACCTCCATTGCTAAAACGAAACACCACTCCACTCTGCTTTCTCTTTCTCGCCAAATGGATTCTTTTGGAATTCCCCCCGATGTTTACACTCTCGCCATTGTCATTAACTCTTTCTGCCACTTGAATCGGGTGGATTTCGCTTTCTCCGTTTTAGCCAAAATCCTCAAACTTGGCCATCAACCCGACGCTACGACCTTCACCACTCTGATTAGGGGGCTGTGTGTTGAGGGTAAAATTGGTGAAGCCCTCCACTTGTTTGATAAAATGATTGGGGAAGGTTTTCAGCCCAACGTAGTTACATATGGAACTCTGATAAATGGATTATGCAAAGTGGGTAACACTAGTGCAGCTATCAGGTTACTTAGAAGCATGGAACAAGGAAATTGTCAGCCTAACGTAGTCGTCTTTAGCACCCTCATTGATAGCCTTTGTAAGGATAGACAAGTAACCGAGGCTTTCAACATTTTCTCTGAGATGATCACTAAAGGCATTTCACCTAATATTGTTACTTACAACTCATTAATTCATGGTCTATGCAAGTTATGTGAGTGGAAACTTGTGACAACACTGATGAACGAAATGGTAGATAGCAAGATAATGCCAGATGTATTTACTCTTAATACAGTGGTGGATGCACTCTGTAAAGAAGGAATGGTTGCTGAAGCACATGATGTAGTCGACATGATGATTCAAAGAGGTGTGGAGCCTAATGTAGTCACCTACAATGCATTGATGGATGGACACTGTTTGCGAAATGAAGTGGATGAGGCGGTCAAAGTATTTGATACAATGGTTCATAAGGGCTGTGTGCCTAATGTTATCAGCTATAACACCTTGATCAATGGTTATTGCAAGATTCAAAGCGTAGATAAGGCCATGTATCTCTTTGAAGAAATGTGTCGACAAGAATTGATTCCTAACACTGTGACTTACAACACCCTTATACATGGTTTATGCCATGTGGGAAGACTCCAGGATGCAATATCACTTTTTCATGAGATGGTAGCTCATGGTCAAATTCCTGATCTTGTCACTTATCGCACTTTATCGGACTATCTATGCAAAAATCGTCATCTTGATAAAGCTATGGCTTTGCTGAAAGCTATTGAAGGTAGTAATTGGGATCCTGATATACAAATTTATACTACTATCCTTGATGGCATGTGTAGGGCTGGTGAACTTGAAGATGCAAGGGATCTCTTTTCCAATCTCTCCTCCAAAGGATTGCAGCCTAATGTTTGGACTTATAATATTATGATCCATGGGCTTTGTAAACAAGGGTTATTAGCTGAGGCAAGTAAGTTATTTAGTGAAATGAATAAGAATGGCTGCTCACCAAATGATTGCACTTATAATTTGATTACTCGAGGATTTTTAAGGAATAATGAGGCATTGAGAGCTATTGAACTTCTTGAAGAAATGCTTGCAAGGGGATTTTCTGTTGATGTATCCACAACCACATTGTTAGTGGGAATGTTATCTGATGATGGATTGGATCAATCTGTAAAGCAAATTCTATGCAAGTATGTGCAGTAAAGAGTTATAATATTCATCAACTCTAAACATGGAATTCTTGGAGGATCCCACTCTTCTTTGTAGCTGTTTATGGCTTTTGATTGTATCAACAAGTTTTTGCAAGCAAACGAGTTCAATTGATCAAAAGATCATGTTGCTACAGGAGATTGATCTATCAAGCAAGAGTTGAATTTCTGTTATTTTTGTGTGTTTACTTGCCATTGGTAGTTACTCCTTTTGAGCCCAAGTTGATTGGATAAAGGGAATAGATCCACTCTTTCTCTACCTTTTACTTGCTTCTTCTCTCAGTTCAATTGAATTGCTTATGGTGGACAACATGCTATTAATGCCAAATATCCTGAGGCCAACTGGGAAATAGATTAGGGTTGTACCAATTATTTCTGCTATAGCATTACTAGGATTGGATTATAGGAGTAGGTCGGCCTTCATAATCTATTTTATATTTTGTAAAGTCTTTTGCACATTAGAGATTGTTTACTTGTAATTTGACTGAATCACTTTCAAAGATTGCAATGTAGTTTTAGTTGCTCCACTTAATTTTGCATAACATTAGAAGTGGGTAGATTTTCTCGAGACAGCCACAAATATACAACCTTCCATTGATGCTATTTATGTTTGGTCATGTTTTAATCAGTGCATTGTTTACTTGTATTTTAACTGAATCACTTTCAAAGAATGCAATGTAGTTTTAGTTGCTCCACCTAATTGAGCCTTAACATTTTTTTTTTGATAGGTTAATTGAGCCTAACATTAGAAATGGGTAGATTTTCTTGAGACGGCTACAAACATACGACCTTCCATTGATGCTATTTATGTTTGGTCATGTAATCAGTGCATAATTTAGACATTATTTGGATTTGATTTGCAGGAATCATAAGTTGGATATCTTGGCCTTAGTTCATTATATTTATAACTAGTTGAGTCCTATGATAGTTGTCTCTCACTGCTCTCTATAGTAGTTGCTATAGTAGGAAGTCTATTGTGGAACATGCCAATTGACCTTGGTCTGGTTCAGGACTGTTTCTTGAGGATGGTAAGTTTGTTTTATTTTGCGCATGCCAATATTCTTGCAATAGATGTTTTTCTGGAACTTCTGAAGTTGGGCAAACATGTATAATGGAGAGGGGGGAGTGTGGTGAGGAACATCTGAAGCTCTTTTCGATATCTAAATTTTTAATATTATTTGTTGTGTTGGCTGCAATATGAGGAGATTCTGCAAGAGTTTAAGGTTGATTACAAGTGAAGAATAGGAGATCTAGTATTTGGAAATGATGATAAATTAAAGACTATGCTTCTTGTTTTCTGTTAGGATTGTCATTCTTTATGAGAGGAACTTGGGAGAAACGCTCCTGTTTCAAGTCTGGATGGAAGCACCTTCAGAAAAATTGATGGTGACAGTGTGAGGAACTGAGCATGAAATGGACTTTTCATGAGGAGTTGCAGGTGCATTGTATTTGATTCAATAATTCCAGATACAGTTTGCTGCCTCTTGTTCGGTTTCTAATCGTTCTCTTTTAATTCTTAGAGTGTTTCTTAAAGCTAGGAGATTGAAGGTGTGGGGTTGTTTTCGGTTTCTACATCATTCTCCAAATTCTGGGAATGTTTGGTTGCCCAGAAAATAGAGGAAAGTAATGCTAAAACATGCATGTTTGACCTGTCATTTGGGTGGGGTAGAACTCCAGAAAATGATATCAGAATTTCCTCTACAACGGGAGTCACTCCATGGACCCATTCCTCTATAATAAAATAGAGCTGGTGGGTTTCATTAGTTAGTGGTCTTGAGTATTATGATCTTTTTCTTACTTGGTGGGTTTCAAATTCCTTGTTGTTTGGTTGACTTAAAAATTCAGGAATATGATCCAATGGTGGGAGATAAAGCTATAAAAGGGGTAGTTACGAGAGTTAAAACCAATGTTTTCATAATCGGATCGATCATTAAATTAGAAAAGTTACCGATTCACGGTTCATTGGTCGAACTGGTGATTTCATAAATATATAATTTATATATTATTTAAAAAATAAAATTTTATTTGAAAATCATAAAATTATTTAAAATTATAATATTTTCATTAATTTAAATTAAAATGGGAGAATTATATTTTGGGGGTAGATGACCCCCAAATTAACAAAAGGTCTATATAACTCTTCAAATTGAGTTAAAGGATATGAAATAGTAACGGACAAATATACCCTTTAAGAACACATATAAAATATTTTATAAAATTAAGTTAAATAATTTTTTTTCAAAAATACTAAATTAAATAAAATTTTTTTTCAAAAATATTAAATTAAATTAAAGTATTTTAAAAAATATTAAATTAAATATTTTTTTTAAATATTAAATTAAATAAATTTATTTTTAAAAAATATTAAATTAAATAAAAATATTTTAAAAAATATTAAATTACATAAAAATATTTTTTAAAAATATTAAATTAAATAAAAGTATTTTTCAAAAATATTAATTTTTTTTTTCAAAATCAACAAAGGGCATTTTTAAAAATACTGAAGGATGATATCCTTCAACTCAATTTCCATACTTTCATTGGGTCTTGGGCTCAATTTGAAGAGTTACATGGACCTTTTGTTAATTTGGGGGCCCATCTACTCCCAAAACATAATTCTCCCAATTAAAATTACAAGTATTAAAAATCATAAAGTTAAAAAATAAATAAATGTATAATAAAATAAATAATAATGGATATGAATTAATAAGTAATAAGGTAAATCAAAAAAAAAATCTGGAAATGAAATGGGAAAATGGGACGCGTTGCGCTGGAGGTGGGAAGGGGGAAGAGGGTTAGTGTCACAGTAGCAATGGGGGTGGGGGGGAGGGGAGGTGGAGGTGGAGGTGCACACAAATGGAAAAAGAAGGAGAAGAGGGGGGCAGTATCGCAGTAGGAAGGTGGGGGAGGAGCGCGGCTAAGGCGTGCCAATGACGACAGTGGGCGGCTAGTGCTGGAGTAGGGGCAGTCGCGGGGGGGGGGGGGGGGGGGGGGTGTTTGAAAAGAAACCTTTTATACTCCGCAAAACGACATTGTTTTGATGCTTCTGGCATCAAAACGTTCGCCAATCGGACCGGCGGTTCACCCGATCCGATTCCAGTTCAACCATCCACCGATTCAATTCACCGGACCGGAATCATGATTGGCCAGCGGTCGAACTGGTCCAGTTTTTAAAACCATGGTTAAAACAGAGTCATCATGGCTAGTTTTGGTCCAAAGATTTAAGGCATTATTTGCATCATTTAAGGAGTCTCAAACTAAATAGTTTTAAAATTTTCAATACTTCAACTCTCACTTGATTTAAACTCTGTTTGGCTATTATTAGGATTTGATTTGCTGTAACCATAAGTTGGAGACCTTGTCTTTAATTCTTTGTTAAGCTCATAATAAGCTAGTGATGTTCATGGGTGGAACATATGAAAATTGCCTCCTCTTATTTGACACAATAAATAAATCCAATGCTGAAACATACAGATTATTGGTGAGTAAATTGGGGGACACTTGGTTCTTACTTGAGGAGTATAAGCCTTCTTCAAGAAAGGCATTGTGCCTGTTGCAGTGAGCCTGCATTTCCAGTGAGTGCGGCAAAAGCTTGCTTCAAACCAAATCATTTGGATGTGAGGCTGCTGAACTTAAGCTCTCCTTATCAGGTGCTGTTGAACACAGTCATGATGGCCTGAAAAAGAGATGATAAATACCTTCTGGATCAGTTGGAGCTGCTCAACTGGGAAGTAATCACATTGATTCTTTTTATAAGACATCTGTGGAAAATTGGGACATGACGGATCAAGCTCTTTCTTGAAGCTTTAGGCCATAGCGTTGTGTTGTAATCAACTTGTCTAGTTTAACTTCACCAACAAACAGGGAACAGATTTTTCATATACATTGTTAGTGCCTATCTCTAGTTTAAAATTGAAAGTTGATGAAACATTCTATACTTGAACCATAGTCAACCTTATTTCTTTGTCTTTCTTCAAGCTAGAGCAGGGTCCACATTTGATTCTTTTTAACTATTACAGAGAAGAAAGAAGCTACTGTATCCAGTACACTTTTGCTTTAAATGATCTCATAGAAATTTTTTCCACCTGGATGAAACCTTCATCCAATAGACTAGACAACAGAAAGGTTGCTCCGTTGGGAACTTGAGGCTAGTCAGCATAATTATAAGCCTTGATTTAGGTCTATGATTTGCTTATTCAAAGCCATGAGGTTAGGTAATGCTATAAAAGCCATTGTTGAAGGCATTACAGAAGTTAACAGTTCAGGATGGAACTCTGATAGAAAAGAAAAAAACATCGATCAGGATGGAACAGATCAAAGGCCAAAGGGGATTTTCTACTTCACTAAGTGGGTTGACTTCAAGTTTTAGGGCATGTGGAGGACTATCCACTTGAAGGAAGGAGATTTTCATTCTTACTGGTCGCTTCATAATGAAGGCAATTTCCATTGGTTTTCTAGCTTTCCTAATGGTTTGGTAGATAAAGTAGAGGCAGTTACACTTGAAGACTTTGGGGGGCAATTTTTAGAGCGGTCAGGCAATTGGCCCGGGGTGCTTTCAGCTTGTTTGTTTGGTTTCTAGTTTTTTGAAGAACTCCTTGTTCTTCCTTTCTCATACCCCTCTTTCTTGTTTTGTTCTATATCTATATATTAGACTTCCAATCAAAACAAATCTTTAATTTGTGTTCATACACTTGCATTTGTTCTATACTTGTACTATGTGGTTGGGAAAGAAAGGACAAATAATTAGTCTCATGAGATGTGTCTAAGCATTAAATATTGAGACTTTTAAGATGTGTAACCATTCATTCTATTTTTGGATGAAGTATGGTTTAATTAGTTGCTGTGAACAGTGATGGAGGTAATCACAAAAAGATGTTTCAAAAAGAAAGTTTATGATTATCTTAGGCAATCATATTTTACTAAAATCATTCTATTTTTAATAATTTCTTAAACAATCTTGACAATTCATTGTTTATTTTAGAATTTTTACGTTCTTTCTAGTGTATTGAAGGTGTTGTTATTAGTATTATTGACTAGAGTAAAGAGGTGGATAACATGTGACCCAAGTATTGTTATTGTCATTAACTTATTATTATTGTTATAGTTGTCATTCCAATGATGAAGAATCTGGGTGTGAAAAGAAGGGGTAAAAAACAGAGAAAGGAGCAACTACTTATAGAGGAAATCCTCACAAGATGGCTCTAAGTGTTCACCATGCTTCATGGCCTGTAATTTTAGCCAGTTAACGAAAAACTTATCTATAATTATTCATTGATGAATTAATGTCTACTGCACTACAATGCAACCAAGTGAGCACAAACCTAAGAACAAACTGCTTCAAGCAACACCAGTGGTAGTAACCAATGAATCATTGCTCATACCATTTCTACAAGACAGACACCAATGGCAAATAAACATTTTTTTCAAACATAACAGAAATGGAATAAACTAGATCAATCTCTGGCAACATGATTTTTTGATAAATTAAACTCTTTTGCTTACAAAAAATTTGCTGATACAATCAAAAGTCTTTAACAACTACAAAGAAGAGTGGGATCCTCCAAGAATTCCATATTTGGAGTTGATGAATATCATTACTCTTTACTTAAAAAACCCATGTAGAATTTGTTTTACAGATTGATCCAATCCATCATCAGATAACATTTCCACTATTAAGGTCGTAGTGGATACATCAGCAGAAAATCCCTTTGCAAGCATTTCTTGAAGAAGTTGAGTTGCTCCAAATGTCTCATTACTTCGTAAAAATCCTCGGATAATTGTATTATAAATGCAACCATCCCTCGAGCAACCATTCTCATCCATTTTCCTAAATAACTTATTTGCCTCATCTAATAAACCTCTTTTACAAAGCCCATGAATCATAATATTATACGTCCGAACATCAGGCTGCAAACCCTTGGAGGAGAGATTGGAAAAGAGGTCCCTTGCAGCTTCAAGTTCACCAGCTCTACACATCCCATCAATGGCGATATTATAAACTAGTATATCGGCATCCAAATTACTACCTTCAATAGCTTTCAACAAAACCACTGCTTCTGCAAGGTGATGATTTTTGCATAGATAGTCCAGTAAAATACGGTATGTAACCAAATCTGGAATTTGGCCACTGGCTACCATCTCATGAAAAAGTGCTATTGCATGCTGGAGTCTTCCCACATGGCATAAGCCATGTATAAGAGTGTTGTAAGTCACGGTATCAGCTATCAATCCTTGCAGAGACATTTGTTCTAAGAGACCCATGGCCTTATCCATTCTTTGAATCTGACAATACCCATTGATCAAGATATTGTAGCTACGAACATTAGGCACACAGCCCTTACGAACCATCGTATCAAATACTTTAGCGGCCTCATCCATTTCGGATCGCAAACAGTGTCCATCCATCAATGCAATGTAGGTGACTACATCAGGCTCCACACCTCTCTTAATCATCATGTCAACCACATCATGTGCTATGGCGATCATTCCTTCTTTACGAGTGCATCCACCACTGTATTAAAGACAACTACATTTGGCATTATCTTGCTATTTACCATTTCATTAAGCAGTGTTGTGACATGTTTCCACTCACATAAATTACATAGAGCGTGAATTAATGAGTTGTAAGTAAAAATATCTGGTGAAATGCCTTTCGTGATCATCTCAGAGAAAAGGTTGAAAGCCTCCGTTACTTGTCTATCCTTACAAAGGCTATCAATGATGGTGTTATAAGCAATTACATTTGGCTGACAATTTTTTTGTACCATGCTCCTAAGTAACCTGATAGCGGCACTCGTGTTGCCCACTTTGCATAACCCATTCATCAGAGTTCCATACGTAACTACATCGGGTTGAAAACTTTCCCCAATCGTTTTATCAAACAGGTGGAGGGCTTCACCGATTTTACCCTCAACGCAGAGCCCCCTAATCAGAGTGTTAAAGGTTGTATTGTCGGGTTGACAACCAAGTTTGAGGAGTTTGGCTAAAACAGAGAAAGCGAAACCCAACCGACGCAAATGGCAGAAAGAGTTGATGAGGATGTTAAGAGTGTAAACATCCGGGGGAATTCCAAACGAATCCATTTGGGTAGAAAGAGAAAGCACAGTGGAGTAGTGTTTCATTTTAGCGATGGAGGCTAAAATTTTAGTGAAATCAACGGTAGAGGGAGGAGGATGCATATGAAGCATTCGATTAAATGAAGAGAGGGCATCATCCAGGGTATTAAAATGAGGGGATCTGGAATGTAAGCTGTTGTGTGACGAAGACAAGAATAGAGGAGGAAGAGAACGCATCTGTGTACCAGGAGGACGAGAAGAAGAAGAAGGCCTTATCACCATCGTCATCCTCATCATCTTCAGCTTGAGATTTCCTCCTAACTTCACACACTTCACACCCTCACCCCATTTTCGAGATAAAAGCAGGTAATAATATACAGAAAAGAAATTCCTACTTTTAGAATATATTTATAAGGTTTAAATATAAAAAAATAATAATAAAATGACTTATTTTTAATAATGGCCTAAGATTATTAAAGTAATGAATTCCAATACCATTTCTTTTAAGTTTTAACTACTTTATTATAAATATAATTTCACACCATCTATACACTCTCTTTGCCAATGTGAATTTACAACTCGTCTATACTAGAAATAGAAAATTATTTTTTAAAATTTAATTATTTTATGTTTTTATAGGTTGGTGAATAATTTTTAAAGAATAAGTAAAAGTTACTTTCATTGATTTTTAAAAAAATAAAAGGAAAATATGAAGAAATTAATAAATAAATAAAACATAAAATACAAACATGGTTTTTCTTTGAATTTCAAGTGTTGAATTTCTTTCAAACTCCCTAAACTTTTCATCAAGTAAATAAATTTTAAATCAAACTATATTTCATACATAAAATTTATTAATTTTTTAAAATAATTTAAAACTTAAAAATTAATTTAATTAATACTGAAAAGCTATGAATTTAATAACAATACAAAGTCATTAATTAAAATTCATTTTGAACAACTTGATTAGTTTCTTTATTTCTTATAATTGCATATTTACAATTTTTTTTTTCATAAGACAAATAAATTTCAAATCAAACAAGATTTAATGTGTTGAATTTATTAACAAGCTCAATAATTTTTTAAAATATTTGAAACTCAAATAGGAATTCTATTAATACTAAAAATTTATGAATAAAACTTGGTCTATGATGACTATATTGTTTCTCTTATGTAGAAAATTTTTCACTAAATAAATAACTTTCAAATTGGTTAATGTATTGGATTTAGTAGCAAGCATAGCAATTTTTAAAAATAACTTGAAACGTAAATAGAGATCCAATTAAGACTAGGAATTTATGGGTAAAAATTGATTTATAAGAACTTTATTATTTCTTTTTACATAGAATCATATATTTTCAATTCTTTTTTCACTAGATAAATAAATTTCAAGTTAAATAAAACTTAATATATTGGATTTATTAATTAGTCTAGTAGTTTCTAAAAATAATTAAAAAAAACTTAAAAAGTAACCAATTAATTATAGATTAAATCAAAACATTTTATAATACTCGGTTTGTAATTGAATGCTAAATGTGTGCATGTAATAAAAAAATTTGGCTCATGCTAAACAAAAAATTAAACTTTACTTTGTTTCAAAATTTATTTTAAATAAAATATTATTAATAATTATTATTTTTAAACTATTATTACTGGTTTTTAGTAAAAATAAAAATAAAAATCAATTATGATTTTAATATCCGTAGTTTTATAACATATACCAAAATAGTATTTTTTTTATTTATAAAAAAAATATAATTTATGATTTTATTATAATATTACAATTCATATTTTACCAAAAAACTATTTATTTTTTAAAATTTATTTATATTTACAAAACTATTTTCATTTTAATAAGACTTAAGTTAAGTTTAAATAATATTATATAAATTGAATTTACAATGTTTTTACAAAATTATAATAAAAAAATATTTTAGAAAACAATATATCCTAACAATTTTTTTTAATGTTTTTTAAATCAACTTACCCTACACCATTATGCATATAAAATACTAAAAATCGTTTTTTATTCTTTCAACTTAAAAACAATTTTTAAAAAAAATATAAAAAAAAAAGGGTCAAATAACCCTTAGTTTACAAATTAGTATAAATGTTTTTTTTTTTTTTTTTTTGGGGGGGGGGGGGGGGGGGGGGGGGGGTTTTGAATGATATATTTTAGAAATTGGTAAAAATAAGTTTGAGCTTATCGTCTCTTGAGTACCTCTTCATGAATTTTTAGAGTTTGCAAAGGACTCATAGATTCATCACACTGCTTGCATCCAAAGGCTCAGAGAACACACACAACAGCATTGACTCTTATAATAAGCAAAGCATCACCAACACCGTATCTCCTGATGGCCTCCTCCTCCTCCTCCTGTAAGTAATAACAATCATAATCAACACCCAAGTTGACTAATTGAAGCTAAATGAGAGTTACAGGTTCAGTATTCTCACTAAAATCAGCATGTCTTTTCCCCAGGCATCTGCTATATTAACAAAACAACCACACAGAGGATAAGTTGAGAAACAAGCTTTTACATATCTATACTTGGAATTGGATATTTCATTGAGCATGCCGAATATCTTTAATTGTGATCAAACTGTATATATTTCAAGACAAAAGGAAACTGAGCACACTGCTGCATTTCCTGTCATATACTTTAACTGCCTCATCCATTTCAGATCACAAACAGTGTCCATCCATCGATACAGTGTAGGTGACTACATTAAGCTTCACACCTCTTTGAATCATCATGTCAACTACACCAGGTGCTTTGGCAACCATTCTTCTTTATAGAGTGCATCCACAATTGTACTGAAGATTCATGCAATCAGCATTTTCTTGCTCTCTACCATTTCATTCAACAGTGTTGTGACATGTTTCCACTCACATAATTACACTATAAGAAAAAAGGTTAACCATGACGCTTTTTAAGTGTCAAGAAATACATTCGATGGCGCTTCCCCAAAACATCATCTATTAGCCTGTCATAATAAGTATTTGCCTACAATGACGCTTCTAGAAAGCGCCATTGAAAAGAACCTTGACGCTTAAAAAAGTGTCATTGTTAGTTATATCAAATTACATTGACACTTATATAAGTGTCATTGTTGAGTAGAAGAAACCTTGACACTTTCTATAAGTGCCATTGTTTAGCGGTTTCAAATATCAAATTATAATGACACTTCTAGAAAGCGCCATTGAAGAGAATTGTTCTCATTCCTTGACACTTAGTAAACACATCAAGGAAGATAATTGTTTAATTTAATAATTTTTTCACCTGCTATTGAAATAATGCACGCACATAAAAATAAAAAATAAAAAATTATGTACCAATGAAATTAGTTGTTGCACCTAATATTTCACTTGGTAATACATTTCCAAATTGCAATATTTAATCACAGATAGAGAACTTGTATGAGAAACACAAAAAAACTAAAAGATATTAAAATAACAACAAAAAAAAAGTCACAACTTTAATGTTTAGTCTCTTAACATGGTCCATTTTTTCTTTACATGCAACCCAATTATGCTTGGGTCTTCAACATACTGCTTCATGCTAGCTTATCCAACTATAAGGTTAATTTCCCAAAAAGATGACCTACATGCACAAAAAACTAAAATCAATTACAATTTCAGAAAAAGATATATAAGCAAAGGACAAATTAAAAAAGAAAAAAAAAAACCTTTAATTTATACATGCAACAACTAATAAGCATAATTGAAATTATAATCTTTATAAAAATTAATTTAGACTATTCAAACTTGCTTTCACTCTCTCTTCTCAATTTTTGCTTTTGAAAAATAAATGAAAATCATACTCATTAATATGTTATACAATTTATTTTTAAAATTATAACTCCCATTATATCTCATTTTTTTCTCTACCGAACAAATAATACAAAAGCTTTATGGACATAGGGAAATTCTTGAAAATAGATGAAAAGGTTTTCCTTTTTTAAGTTCATTTTATATTTATTTATTTATTTTATCAACTCTTTTAAACAGCCAAGTGATTGAAAAGCGGTCACTGGGCTTGATATGATATTTCCATGAAAACATGTAAGACCAAAAGTTTTTGTTTACAAGAATTTTCACCATTCAAGTGGATTAAATATATATATATATATACAAAATTCTTTTTCAAGCAATAAAAGGATTGAGTTGTAATGAAACTCCTTTTCAGCAATAAAAAAGACAAACCTAATGCACATATTGGTGAACATGTCAGAGACATACTGGGAAAGCAAGATCCAAAGAGAAAGGTGTTTTGAAAATGAAACATGAAAGTTAAAGAAAATAATTAATAATGATATTCCATGAAAGTTAAAAGTGGAAACATGTTGTAGGTTAACAAACACTGGCTAGAGGCTTCCCAAAATGAGAAATTAAAATAGGAAATACAAATAAAGAAACAATATAAGATATGTGTTTGACACAATTTCATGGTCGTGTCAAAACTCAAAAGCAGTTATAGACCAAAAAGTTCTCTATTAAAGAATGAGTCTTTGGTGACTTCAGGTTATAAATAGGCTTCATAAGATAAGTCACCTATCAAATGAATAAAAACTTTTACAAGATGGCTATAAAACCAGCCATGTTTAGGGTGCAAACTGTCGGCAACCAATTTTATTACACTAATGGACCAGTTAAGGAATAAAGGTCCTTTACTCATGAACTGATATTATATATGCAAGTATAGTTAGCAAATACCATTTGGCTTCATTGTGTGGTGATGGGTGTCAGTTTTCTCATTGGTTGGGATATCTTAGGTCAAGCCTCATTTTATTAAAAACTCATTGGCAGCTTATAGAGAAGAAAATGAAGACAATTCTAGTCCAACTATGCTACGTATTTTTTGGTATATTTAGAAGGAGCAGAATGATAGAGTCTTTGAAAGAGGAAAAGTCAATTATGATGAAGCTTAAAGATGTCTTCCTAAAGTTATTTTGGCAATTGTAAAATTCTTAAGGGAAAGACATTTGTCTTTTCTTGATTTTATAGATAGGATGGAAGAAAGTTGATTCTTGTTTAGGCACTTTAAATTATGCTATTTTTTCTTTTTCATTTCTTTATGGTCCTAATTGGATGGACCATTGTGTACTCTGCATGTGCTCAATTTCCTTCTTTTAGCAATCTAATCTAATCTAATTTGGTCTTGACCAAGGCTTTGATTTGTAAACAATATCAGAATTTTAAATGACTAAACTACTTCTTTAATCCTCCATTGGAGGTTTATAAATGGACATGACATTAAACTAAAAAAATTCCTTGAAACTAAAAAGAAGAAGAATTTGTTAAGATATTAAACCGAATTACAATGAAACATTATGCTATTTATTATTACACAGGTAAATTTCTTTCACAACAGATTTGTCACGTTAAAAAAGAAAAAAAGAAAAAAAAGTACTTCATTATGTAACACTTACCCAAGATAAAAGCTACAACAAACAACCAAGCAAGCACAAGCAAAACTCTAGCCATGATAAAAAGTAGAAACATCAAAATGCATTGACAAGAATAAATGTAGATATAAGAGATCTTACAAGACAATACATATGAGAAGCTTTAGCTGCTTGACATTGGGCTTCTCTTCTTGTTCTATCAATTCCTTCACCAATTTTATCTCCTACAAACCAAACCTACGAAAAGGAAAAACAAATGAACTAAGTGAAGATAATAAGGTCATTGAGTGAATCATAAGTACTCTTCCTAACAACCTAATCAGTCCATAAATAAAATAGATAAGTCAACAAGGAATGTATGCTTTCAAGATCAAGGTAAATAAGCTAACAAAGAGATATTTTAGGTAAGAACAATCAAATAAGAAAGTCTCAATTTACATAACAGCAGTTCACTTGACTAGGAAATATTTTGTATATATTACAATATTCCCTTCATGATATTATTTGATAAAGACAATATTATTATACATGATTAATGTAATCACTAGCACTGTTCAAGAAGACCAAACCTTATAAAGGAGTTCATACCTTGCATTTAAGCCATTATGGTTTGTTTCCTTCTCATTGTGTTTTCCATTTCTGTTTCTTACAATAGATGGAGATGGTGGCATTTTCTCAATGACGGATGTTAGAGAAGACTCTAGTCCCTCCGGTTTTTCATCATTGGTATACCATTTTTTTGTACCATAGATGTTTTCCTCACCAATTGTGATTTCTCACCTGCCTCTACAACTTTCTCTACCACATTAGCAGAGGATGAAGGAACACGCAAAATGGGGATAGCTAGATATGGAAAGTTGTTAGTGGAGTCTCCTAATAACCATGCATCAATTGTCTATTTCAACATCTTTGTCCTTCAATAAGCCATAGCAAAATTTTGAAATTTTTTATGTTTAGAAATAAAGGCAATAGTTGATAGGCCTAGGTGGCATTTCCATTAACAAAGGTTTTTTTTCTTATAGCCTTTGTTCACTATTTCTTTTTCAATATAAGTAAATATACTATACTTCACAAGTGTAGATGGTATATAATTAAGATGAGAAAGTTTCATGAGGAATCATTAGTGACATATCACAGAAGATCTCCAATTTGAATATTCAATTATCCATTGGAATATCATTTATTCTCCAAATGGAATCTAAAAAGCTGGAACAGAACAATAAATGACCACACTTAATGAAAAAAAGTCAAACATGAGTTATTGAATAATAATGTATCCTTGCTACTAAAATTATTTATTTGTTGAAATTTGGGCAACAATAAAATTATTTGTTGCCATTTTAATGACAAAAAAAAAAAATTACACCTTAAAAAATGTATAATTCTTATTAACTTCAAATATTATTAATATAATTTTTGAAAATAAAATGAATACAAAACACACAATTCTTATCATTTGAACTTATACAATCTATCAAACTATCCTAAAAAACAACTCTAATTCTCAATGTTGTAGCTTAATTCTAATTGATTTTTTTTTTCTATTAAAATTTGTGTAATTTTAATGACTTTTTTTAGTAATCCAAATCCATTAAAGTTATTGAAATTTCATTTTTTTTTTCCTTTTTTGTTTTTTTGTTTTTTTTTTTTTTTTGTTTTTTTTTTTGTTAACTACACATCTCTGTAATTTTTTACTATTGTTTTACCAAAATTCATGTTTCACAAAATATTTTCTCTAGTTCATTATTTTTAAAAAATACTTTTGCCAAAGTGTTACAAGTATTTCTCATTGATTTAAACTGAAAATATATTAATGATAGTTTATTCATTCTAAATTAATATTAATTGTACTAAAGTATTAAATTGTAATTTCATTTAAAAGTACCAAGAAGGAAAATCAATTTTAAATTTCAAAATTGAAATACCAACTTAGACGCCCCCAAAAAAAGCCTAATAGTAAAGCCACAACCACCCAAAAAATAAAATAAAAAAGAAAAGAAAAAAAATTATTCTATTAAAATTTTTTGGAATTTACCAAGGGAGATTAAAAACAAGATTTACCCAAGAAAAAAAATAAAGGAAAAAAAAAAAAACCAGACCAAATTCCGATGTTGTCCCTCTTTTCTTATTCCTTCTCTCTCTATAATTTGGTTGTGTTTGGTTTCATATTTTGGGAGTCGTAGAAAAATATAAAGCAAATTTTTATTAGAAAATACTTACCATTCTTGCTAACACAGTCAAGTAGCCACACTCATACCCTACTGCTTGAAATATCTTTGAAAGACATCTTGAAAAACATTTTTTCCAAAGGCTAATAAAGACGTTCAACCAAGGAATACCTCAATTCCACCTATAAGTGTTCATAAATAGACATGTTTAAAGAAAATCAGTGTGTTGCAGGTTCTCTATGATGGAGAAAACCCAAATAATAGATTGTTCAAAGGGCTAGGGTTCATGAGTGGGGCCCCTACTTTCTCCATATCTCTTTCACCATATTCTCAATCAACCATAAAAACCAATAAATTATATACAATTGAAATAATTGGATTAACCAATTCAAGATTTTAGATTCAAAAATTTTCAATATGATTTTCATATATTTTCTCCCATTTTCTGGGTAACCAAACAAACTAATAATAAAAGAAATAAGAGTACCTTAAATGTCTTGGCAACATTTTCCCATCGATTGGTGGTTGCTGGTGGCTGACTACTCTGCGGGGGATTGTCATGGGCTATGACTCCAAGTGTGGGGAGTTGAGTGTAATGTGTTTGGGTGGAAAAAAAGAATGAAATATATATCAGTAAATTCAATGACACTTAATAAAAATGTAAATGTTGCTCTTCATTTCAATGAAACTTTAAAAAGTGCCAATGTTACTCTAAATTTCCAACCATGACTCTTCCAAAAGGTGCCAACTTAAAAAAACGCCATTGAATCTAGTACATCTATCTTAGAAGTGCCAGGGTTTATAAATATTCTACAAGCGCCAAGGTTAACCTAATTCCTTGACACTTTTTAGAAGCGTTTAGGAATCAAGCGTCATAACATGCATTTTTCCTACTAGTGTAAATTACATAGAGAGTGAATTAACAAGTTGTAAGTAAAAAGACTAGGTGAAATGCCTTGATGGATCATCTCAGAGAAAAGGTTTAAAGCCTTGGTTACTCGTCTATCCTTACAAAGGCTATCAATGAGGGAGTTATAGACAACAACGTTAGGCTGACAATTTCCTTGTTCCATGCTCCTAAGTAATCTCATAGCAATGAATGTTAGATTTTATAGCCTTTTAAACTTCCACCTTGTCATCTCTCTTTAGCTTAGTCTGTAGTATCAACAATGCTTGATTATGCTACAAGTTGATGTTGCTTTCTTTATTTACCTTTTTCTTTTTTCTTCATGTGTTGTAGGACTGGATGAATAATTGCATGGTGCAAAGGCTGACTTTCTGTACAAGGTAATGTTGACTTCATCTAGTCAACATTGTATTTTAAAAACTTTAATGATTTTCACATGTAAGTCCAACCTGCTTCCTCAATTTTCCTCAGGTTGCTCATGGTTCCATATAGTGCATATATTAGGGCAATTGCTTCCCTAGGTTTCTTTTGTTTGTTGCAATATACTGGTTGTTGGATATCAGAGGTAGTTTATGTAATAGTGCCTAATTATGATGGAGATGCAATCTTTATTCTCTTGTATGTACAGAGAACATTCAAGAAGCTCTTTTTGTTACGCTTTATTCAAGAGTTCCCACAATGCAGACCAGATAATTTGACCTCATAGTTAGTAGAACAACCTCAAATATCTCCATGTTTCTTATTCTTTTCAGTTAATATCACTTAATGCATGTTGATTTCCCACTTACTCCTTGTTTTCGCCTAATACATTGTATAAGCAAGAAAATATAACCAAAAGTTTTACTCTTTTTTTTTCATGCTATCATAGAGGTGTATCCTTTACTTTGTTGTGTTATACTTAAACCTTCTTGCACGGTGGGGATGGGAATGGAGTTGGAGAAACTAGTTCAATAATGACGTTGCTCTTGCTAGTCCAACTCAAGATGCAGATAATTGCCATTATTTGAGGATGTCCGATTCTTGCAAGTTAGATGATAGAGAGATTGTTAAGAAATTAGGTTTGTGCTTCAATTAGGGAAAAAAGATGCCAAGATCTCATATTTTCTGGCATTTAAATTGAAGTTGAAAAGAAAGATGTCTAAGGTTTATGTTTGGAATATGGATGTTTTACCTTTTCATTTTAATTACTTATTTTTTTTTTTTTTTTATCAAAAATGAAGAAAAATATATTAAAAGAAGAAAAGATACAAGAGAAAGAAGAAATACAAGAGAAAGAGAAGAAACAAGAAAAGGATAAAAGGTATTTCCCACGAAAACAAAAACTGAACAAAAGAGAAAACACTCAACTTTAGAAAACTAAATACAAAGAAAAACCCCAACACTCTCAAACTTTTGAAATGCAAACCGGCAGTCTAGTTGAGTTGTAAAACACTAAGAGGAACTCCGCTAAAAGTTGCAGTACAAGAGGCCCAAAGAGAGGAATAGAAAAGAATCAAGTCCCATAACATCTCTTCCATTTTCTCCTTATCCTCAGAAATCCTATTGTTTCTTTCTTGCCACACCATCCTTAACAAAGTGAGGCAAGCGATTTTCCAAAGTGTCTTGCCTCTTAATGAATTCCCCAAACCTTTAAAAACAATAACCATCATGTCCACAATACTCCTTGGAGGGACCCAAGCCAACCCTACTAGATTGAACAACTTGTGCCAGAGTCCAATGGTAACAGGACAATGAAGAAAAATGTGGTCAATCGATTCCCCATTTCCTTTGCAAAGAATGCACCATTGAGGACAGAGAGATTTGTAGGGTCTTCTCAATTGCAACTTGTCATTGGTGTTTACCTTCCCATGTACTACTAACCAAGCGAGGCCCTTAACTTTTAAGGGGGCTTTTGAACTCCACAAAAACTTGGTCGGAAGGAACAAGATAGGATTCAAGACTTTTGACAAGGCCAAGAAAAAAAAATTTTCACTGAAAACAAGTCTGATGATGACTAAGACCAAGCTCTTGAATCTGCCAAAGAATGGGAGAAAAGCATTGAACTAAGGGAGGACATGATTCTCTAAAGGAGATCAATTTCTGTATCAGTAAGATTACAACGAAAATTAAAATTTCAAGACAGTGGAAATGAATTGCCAAGGACATTTGAGGCAGTGAGGTTTTTCACATAAATAACTCTATAAAGACCAGCAAATTGAGAGTACAAAGTTTGGTTACGCCACCAAATATCTTCCCAAAAAAAGGATTTTCTCCCCATTCCCCACCACTAAGTGGACAAAATGGGAGAAATCCTAAAAAACTTGAGCAATAGCCTTCCAAGGACATCTAAGTGAGGATAGACCAGTAATTACTTATGGTGTGGATATTTTTGTAGTTACTCCTTTTGAGTCCAAGTTGATTGGATAAAGGGAATAAATCCACTCTTACTCTACCTTTTTCTTGGAAAGTGAATATCAAATCTAGAGGATTTTCTGTGTTCTGTACTGTGTCTAGTAGATGTCTTTTATAATATTGGGTGATTATTGTCTTATAAACTTTATAGCAACATTCTTATGTTTAATTGGTGTTCTAAATAATGTACGATGTTAGTGACATTCAAAATTTTATTTCATTTAGAATTTTAGTTATGTTAAATAGTTGAAGATAGAGAATTAGAGATATTTAAGATTTCTCATATTTTTTATATCTTCTATATTTTTTTAGTATTTTTATATTTTTAATTTTTAATTGGTATGGATAAACAATATTATTGCATTTCCAAGTGAAAAAAAAAATCTTTAAAATTGAAAAAAATATATATAAAATTTCAAGAGTACGAAGAATACGAAAAATGATAGGAAGAATGTGAATATTTCTGACATTGTTCATACCATTTCTCATATTCTTCTCGCCATCTTCAATTTTTACAAAATTGGAGGGTAGGAAAAATCTTCACAATCTTTGCATCCTCCCCATATTTTTCGTACTCTCTCGAATTTTTAAATATTTTTAATTTTAAATATTTTTAGCACTAATTTCCATAATTTCTAAGTGTGATTAATAGGCCTAAATAATATTAATATAATTGGAAGTGGGAAAAAGACTATAAAATTTTAAAATTCACAAAAATTAGAGACGTGTTCTTCTTCGTACCCTCTTCACATTTTTTTGTACCCTCTTGAATTTTGAATTATTTTTAATTTTTAAATTTTTTGGTACTACTTTCCATCTTTTCCAAGTGTTTAGTATGCTTAAGCAATATTAGTATTATTGGAGGTGGGGAAAAGATTATAAAATTTTAAAATAATTTATTCATACTAATTCATTATACCCTTCTTAGATTTTTTGCACTCTCTCCAATTTTGAAGTTCTTTAAAAAAAAAAATTCATAAATTTTATCATTTCTAAATAGAATTAGTGTATTTATAAATTATATTATATTTAATAACGATAAATAAGCTTCTTATATTTTAATACTATCATATCAAAATACAAATATTATAATTTCCTTGTATTTTTGCAAAGTTAGCGACAAATATACCAATATCATCCTTTTATGAGTCAATCTCACATACATGAGATAAGAGTAATAGCATTGTTTGATGAATCGAGATAAAAACAACTAAATTAAGTTTATATGGTTTTTTTAAAATTATATTCAAATGTATAATAATTAATTTTTATTATAAAATATAATAAATTTTAAATATGATATGGTTTTCATTTCATATAATTAGTAAAGTTTTTTACATGGATCATGGTCCAATTACCTCAATGCTTTTGTTTAACCTATAATCTAAATATTGTTATGGTAGGTGATAAAAAAAATTATTTTTATTAATAAATATATTTTATAATTTTTATTTTTATTTTTTATCAATTCATGTTTTTTATGTTAATATTTATATCTTATTTATTTTATATAATAGGAAATATGAAAAAAATTGGAAATACAGGAGAGAGAATGGAAAAGTGATAAGCGGTTATTCCTTTAACGGGTCATCATTTTTTTTTTAATAAAAAATAAAAATGGACAGGCAAGATCTAATCTTGCACATCCAACAGCTAAAAAAATTTTCGGTATAGTACCAAGCCCAAGGGCAGTACTGTAGAATTTTCCTAAAAGATATCTCCTTGAACTATATTGGGAAGTATTTTTCGAATTTCATGAGCTTAGGATTTCTCTCAGTAATTATAAGAGGTTGTACAAGATTCTACTGAAGAAAAGAAAACAAAAAGTTTCTTCAGCCATCAAGGTTCAAAAAATCGGTCGAGTCTGGTACGACTCGGTCGAGTCCGGTATGACTCGGTTGAGTCCGATACGACTCGGTCAAGTCGTATCCGCCTCGATGCCGATCACGACGAATCTGATACCAGATACAATTTATACCTAAACTCGACCTTGAATCGGTTAGACTCGAATGACTCAACTGATATTCTGAGTTAACTTGATCAACTTGGAAAAAAAAAAAAAAAACAATCAATAGATTCCCTGCAAAAAAAACCCATCACAACAAGAATAAATTTTTCAGAGAAATCAGAGATTCCTCTACAAAAGAAAACCCGTGAAAATTTGGAACAAACCCGTGACCCTTTCAAAAGCCTTTAAAAAGAGCCTCAATTGAAGAATAACTTACTTAACCCTAAATCCACCATCGTCGGAGTGTAGAATCTTCATCTTTAGTGCACTGCCGGTGGGAAGGTAGCAGATCATGGTTGTATGGTAGTAGTGGGAAGGTCCGATAGTCTGAGAGGCTGCAGATCGTGGTCTTCGTGGTGTCTTGGGGAAGAAAATAGCCGATGCACATCGATTTTTGTGGTGTTGGGGAAGAAGATAGAGGGCAAGGGTTTCAAACCAGCAAGTAATAACTAATAAAGGTAATAAAGGGAAAAAGATCAATCTTTATTTTGTTTCCTTTCTTTTTCCTCAGTTTGGTTGCTGTGAAATCTTTATTTTACTACACAATGCACATTTCTCTCTCTTTTTCCCTTTTTTGCTATCGTGTTGTGCTTAATGAACCAGGTGAGTATATATATACCTCTGTGTATATGGTTTTAATTTATTGTTGCTATATTAATCTATCATTCATTTTTGTTTTTTTTTTTCTTTTGTAAAATAGAAAATGGTGGTAACTTTTATTGACAATGAAATAGTTTTTAATACCTCACTTTAAAATTTTTAACAACATAAGATTAGTATATACATATTGTGTAAGAGAGTTCTTACTTTTTACATATAAGTTTTTATTTTATTTTATTTTTTTAAATGTATCCAAATGAAGTAAGATATGGTTTGGATATACTTGTCATTTTTTGTTTTTAAAAGTAGAAAATGATAAATCCTATACAAGATGTAATAATCGTTTGAGACTTGCAATAATTATTTTTAAAAACCATTTATGAAATTGAAGAATTAGAAAATAATGTTTATATGAAATTGGAGAATTTATAATGATAATATTATGATGGTATTAAATATATTTATATGTAATGTTTTTATTTTATATAGAGATTATATTTTTAATTTATTAAATTATATGATTTTTTAATCTTATAATATTCAACTGGTTCACTAAATTCTTTTTGTATGGTATAGAAATACAAAATACATTTATAAGGTACAAATATTGTATTTTTAATTTATGTTTTTATCTTATAATATTACAAAATTAAATTACATTAGAAAATTAATAATTATTTAAAACAATTTTTTTTCAAATAATCATAAATGATTTAATAATACGGAATGAAGGGTATGTATTTACATGGTATAGAAAAATCACATTTATATTTGAATCAATTTTACTTCATTATATCATGTAGATTTTTTATTTTATAATATTCTACAATTAAATTACAATAGAAAATCAATAATTATCAAAACAATAAATTGGTTCACTAAATTATTTTTGTATGGTATAGAAATATAAAATACATTTATATGGTAAACTTTATATAGTATAGATATTGTATTTTTAATTTCTGTTTTTGTTTTATAATATTAAAAAATTAAATTACACTAGAAAATTAATAATGATTTAAAACAATATTTTTTTTTCAAATAATCATAAATGGTTTAATAATACAGAATGAAGGGTATGTATTTACATGATATAGAAAAATCACATTTATATTTGAATCAATTTTACTTCATTATATCATGTAGATTTTTTTATTTTATAATATTCTACAATTAAATTACAATAAAAAATCAATAATGATTTAAAACAATTTTTTTTTCAAATAATCATAAATGATTTAATAATACGGAATGAAGGGTATGTATTTACATGGTATAGAAAAATTAAATTTATATTTGAATCAATTTTACTTCATTATATCATATAGATTTTTTATTTTATAATATTCTACAATTAAATTACAATAAAAAATCAATAATGATTTAAATCAATTTTTTTTTCAAATAATCATAAATGATTTAATAATACGGAATGAAGGGTATGTATTTACATGGTATAGAAAAATTAAATTTATATTTGAATCAATTTTACTTCATTATATCATGTAGATTTTTTTATTTTATAATATTCTACAATTAAATTACAATAGAAAATCAATAATTAACAGAACAATAAATCGGTTCACTTAATTATTTTAGTATGGTATAGAAATATAAAGTACATTTATATGGTAAACTTTATATGGTATAGATATTGTATTTTTAATTTATGTTTTTATCTTACAATATTAAAAAATTAAATTACATTAGAAAATTAATAATTAATTATTTTTTTTCAAATAATCATAAATGATTTAATAATACGGAATGAAGGGTATGCATTTACATGGTAAATTACATTTATATTTGAATCAATTTTATTTCATTATATCATGTAGATTTTTTATTTTATAATATTCTACAATTAAATTACAATAGGAAATCAATAATTATCAAAACAATAAATTGGTTCACTAAATTATTTTTGTATGGTATAGAAATATAAAGTACATTTATATGGTAAACTTTATATGGTATAGATATTGTATTTTTAATTTATGTTTTTATCTTATAATATTGCAAAATTAAATTACATTAGAAAATTCATAATTTTTTTTTTCAAATAATCATAAATGATTTAATAATACGGAATGAAGGGTATGCATTTACATGATAAATTATATTTATATTTGAATCAATTTTACTTCATTATATCATGTAGATTTTTTATTTTACAATATTCTACAATTAAATTACAATAGGAAATCAATAATTATCAAAACAAACTTTTTTAAAAGAATTTTTTTTATAAAAATATTCATTTATTTAACTATTATTTCTTCTAATTAAAAAAACAGATAAATAAGTGGAAAACAAAGGATGATGAACTTAGGTGAGATTGTGTTTATTGCTTTTTTTAGTAGAATTTATTTTTATATGGTAACAATATGAAACATATAAGTGAGTGGAAAATTGAATATTATAATTCTTATATAAATGTGTTTATAAATATTTAATTTGAAAAGTAACTTGTTTTCCTTTTATACATGATTAGGTTAAAATTTCAAAATGGCTTCAAAACATTATATTGGTTGGGAGCATGCAGAACCTGTTGGTGGTAGTAGAAGAACCACAAAGTGCAAATATTATGGGAAAGTCATACATGACAATATAACAAGATTAAAGCAACACATCGCACATATATCTGGACAAGAGGAAGGATGTCCACGTGTACTGGTAGAAGTGTCACATAGTGTTAGACAACATATGACTAATACTTCAAAAGAAAAAGCACAGTTAAAGAAAAAAAAAACGACTTTTGAATTCCTTAAATAAAGAAATTTTCTATGAAATTGATGAGGGCGATTCTGATGATGAAATTGAGGAAATTGCTATGGTTGATCTTGAAAGAAGAGAAATGAAACAAGCAATGAAAGAAAGTCGTCGAATTTTTTAAGAAAGTGGACAAGAGCATTAGAAAGGTGGTAGTTCCTCACAACCTTCTAATGCTAGGATTAAGTGCAGACTGACACGTAGCTTCAGTGTAAAAGAAGGAGCTAGCATACCTCCAAAAGGAATTGATCCCTACATGTTCCCATCAAAGCAGAAATCAATAAAAAGCTTGTTTTCTACTGAAGACGTGAAGAAAGTGGGTAAAGCTATTTCTAAATTCTTTATCTTTAATGCAATACCCTTTAATGCAGCTGACAGTGGGCCTTACTATCAATCAATGATTGATATAATAGCAGCAGCATGTCTAGACATCAAGGGTCTCACAGGATACCAAATTGGAAATACATATTTGGAAGAGGAGATGCAAAAGCTTGAGGTATACATAACAACATTGAAGGCTAAATGGCCTATATATGGGTGCACAATCATGTGTGATGGTTGGAGTTCTAGGACTAGAAAGCCTATCATCAATTTCATGATTTATTATGATAGAAGTATGATATACCAGTCTTCAGTTGACACTACCAACATACCTAAGACAGCAAACTACATATTTTCCCTTATAGATAAAGTTGTAGAGGAGGTTGGGGAGGAAAATGTTGTTCAAGTAGTCACTGATAATGAGACAAGTTTTAAAGCAGTCGGTATATTGTTGATGGAAAAGCGGAAGCATTTGTTTTAGTCTCCTTGTGCAGCCCACTATATTGATTTAATGCTTGAAGATATTGCAAGCATGAAGCAGATTAAGGAGACATTAGATCAAGCTAAGATGATCACATGATTTATTTATAATAACTTGAAAGTAGTGAATTTGATGAAAGTGTTCACCAATGATAGAGATCTGTTAAGGTCAGGAATAACCAGTTGTGCCACTGAATTCATTTCACTTGAAAGTCTTATACGTTATGAGGGTGTTTTGAAGAGAATATGCACAACAAATGAGTGGTGTGAATTCAATAAAGATAGGAGCATAAAAAGTCTAAAAGATAAGGTATCCAACCTTATCTTAACTGATCAATTTTGGAAGAAGGCAGGAAAAGTTCAAACCATCATGGAACCTCTCATCAAAGTATTGAAATTGGTTGATCAAGATAAAAATCCCACACTATCAATCATTTTATGAAGCAATGGATTGAGCTAACTTGGCTATCAAGGCATCGGTCAAGCAATGGGAAAGTATTGGGAAGTCATTGATAGAAGGTGGAAAGGTCAATTGCACAGACATTTGCATGCTGCAGGTAATAAAAAAATTCTTTATATATTTTTTATTATTTTTTTCAGGTACAAATTATTATAAACTGATTATTATTTAACTTATGCTAGCATATTTTTTAAATCCAATGTTCCAATATTCAAAGCATTTCTCCAACCATCTGGAAATTAAAGTTGGATTAAAGGAGGTTATCAAGAGATTAGAGCCAGATTTGGATAGACAAGTAAAAGCTATTAACCAGGTATAATAATAGTTTATGACCTTTCTATATTACATTTTGTATATGTAATGTGCATTAACAAAAAAAAATGTTAATGATGTAGGTGAAATTATTTGTTGACGACGGAGGAGAATTTGGAAGTGCACTTACAAATAAATTAATAAATCAATCTCTTCCAGGTACTCAATACATTTACATCTATTAGAAATAAGAAATTATCATCATTTTTTATTAAATATATCATAGTGATTAATAAGTATGCATTTTCTTTATTATAGTTGAATGGTGGAACAACTATGGCGACAAAGGTCCACATCTACAAAAAATTGTTGTTAAAAATTTAAGCCAAACTTGTTCTTCATCAGGTTGTGAAAAAAATTGGAGCACATGGTCATTGATTCACACAAAGTTGCGCAACCGTTTGGCAATGAAAAAGTTGCATAAGTTAGTTTATGTGCACTATAATATGCGACTTCGAGTTAAGAATTTGATGCAAGAACAAACAATGAAGATTTGTACAATCCAATTGATCCTAATCATATCTTTAATGATGATGATATATTAGATGAGTGGATACGAGAAAGAAATGAGCCTATTTTATCATCTGATAATTTGGATTGGTTGGATAAAGGTCTTCCCACTAATGAAGAAGGTAGAGAAACAATTCATGAAGATGACAGTGCCACAAATCATAGAGTTAGTAGGCGTATACGTAATGCTACACAAGAAAGAGATGTTGACTCCCGTCGTAAAGGTAAGGTTCCTAGAAAAAAAAATTCAAGTTCTAGTAGTGATGATGGTGACAATGAGGACAATAGGCGAGTGGTGGCACTAGTGGGGGCAGTAGAGGAGTTGGTGGCATTGGTGAGGGTATTAGAGGAAATGGTAGCACTAAGGGCAGTTATGTTAGTCAAGTAGATCCTAACATGTCATGGGCACAAGGAGGTGAAAATTACTATGCCACACAAGATACAGATCATAGATATCGACCGGGGATATGGAAACAACAAAAGCATTTGGAAAGACTAACTACATTTCCCAGCGATGATGATTATTCTAATAGGCATGATTATCATAAATCAAATTATCACCGTATTGATGAACACTTACAAATTTGGGTATAGGATCAAGGTCATATTTCAGAGGGGTAGATGATAGATCATATCACAACTTTAGAGACAGTGATAGCTCTTCCAGTACTTTTAGTAGAAATGATTTTGATCGATTTCCAATGATGCATCCAGAGGGATATTCAAATATTGGAACACGAGCTAGTGATTCATATGGATATGATCAATCTTCTAGTAGCAGTAGCATTGCTTATCGAGGTTTTGGATGCTATCAATATGGTGTTGATCCCGAACAGCCTTCAAAACCATATTTTCCTGATTATGGATCATCAAGTCAATCATCTCACCCAACATATTCGAGTTATGAACAATTCTTTCAACCATATCCTCACTACGGGAATTGCCACCCCAAGTTAAATACTCGTCATAGGACTGATGATGATGATTTTGAACCCCCTCGTCATTCAACATGGAATTGATTATAGTATTGTATGTTTGTTAGTAAAATTGTTATTATATTTGAAATAAAATAATTTTCTTTTATTAGCATTATCATAAATAACTCTGAGCATGTACTTTTATAACTATTTAAATAATGTTAAATGTGAGACAATTTTATTTTATTAATTTTTTTAGCTTATTTAATTGTATATATTTTTCTTATGATTTACATAATATTTTTATAGTTTTTTGAATTTTCTAATTAGCTTATTTTACGTATTGCCTGATACCAAACCGATACACCAAGACTGATACGCCTCGGGATCCTCCGAGTCAGTGACTGATACCGTGACTTTGAACCATGTCAACCATGGGAATGGGGGCCATGACAGCTATTGAAATCCTATGTCTATCACATTTTCTTTCTCTCATTACTCAAGCATTTACTTCACGGAGGTAGAAATAGGATCAGTTTCACTTGTTTCCATCTTCCTTTCGCTTCGTTTTGCGCTTTGTTTTCCTTTTCAAAACATCATGGACGTTGTTGGAGAGGCTCTTCTTTCCACTGCCCTCAACTTGCTGTTTGAAAAGTTGGGTTCCTCTGATCTCATTAAGTTTGCACGCCAGGAGGATGTCCACACTGAGCTCAAGAAATGGGAGAAGGAGTTGCAGAGCATCTGGCAAGAGCTCAACGATGTGGAGGAGAAGCAGACCACAAACGTGGTTGTCAAATCATGGCTATTCAATCTGAGGGTTTTGGCGTATGATGCAAGGTTCAAAAAATCGGCCAAGTCCGATACGACTCAGCCGAGTCGTATCCGCCTCGATGCCGATCGGAATGAGTCTGATATCAGATACCTAGACTTGGTCTTGAATCGGTTGGACTCGGATGACTCGATCGATATTCCGAGTTAACTCAGTCAACTCAGAAAAAAAAAAAAAAAAAAAAAAAAAAAAAAAAAAAACCAATCAACAAATTCTCTGCAAAAGAAACTCATCACAACAAGAATCAATTTTTCAAAGAAATCAGAGATTCCTCTGTAAAATAAAACCCATGAAAATTTGAAACAAACCCGTGAAATTTTGAAACAAACCCTTAACCTTTTTTGAAAACCTTTAAAAAGAGCATCGGTTGAAGAATAACTTACCTAACCCTAAATCCACCATTACCGGAGTGTAGAATCTTCATCTTTGGTGCAGTGCCTGGTAGGAAGGTAGTAGATCGTGGTTGTATGGTAGCAGTGGGAAGGTCCGATAATCTGAGAGGCTGCAAATCCAAATCATGGTCTTCGTGGTGTGTTGGGAAAGAAGATAGCAAGGCTACAGAGTATAGATCGGTCTTCGTGGTCTTCGTGGTGTGTTGGGGAAGAAGATAGCAAGGCTGCGTCTTCGTGGTGTTGGGGAAGAAGATAGAGGGCAAGGGTTTCAAACCAGCAGGTAATAACTAATAAAGGAATTCCCCTTTTCTGCTATATAGTTGCGTTTAATAAAGCATATCAGTAAATGTATACTCTCTATATATGGTTTAACACTTTATTATTGCTATATATAATCTATCTTTCCTTTTCAAATATTGGATAACATTTTTGTTTTTAGGTGCCAATTAATTTGATTGACTTTCATCCATGACATAAATGAGAAAACATAAATGAATATCTTTAATATTTTAAAATTATTATCCCTATTAAATTATACATTTTATCAATTTCTCAATACTCTTAATAAAATAAGTTATTATATTTTTATACAATGACAAGTGACATTAAATACTAATTTATTTATTAAGTGATTAATTAAAATTCATCTTAGCCCTTGACCATCCTTGAGATGTGATCTATTAGTCTTTGGTTGAATGGTCTTTGATTTTTGTTTTATATTCTTCAACTATGGTATAATCTAATTTTGAATTTACGTATATAAATTATAAATTAAATAAGACATAATTAATAATTTTAAATTATTTCATGAATTTTTTAATTTTTAAAAATAATTTAGAATTCAAAAAACCAATCTAATTAGTTACATATAAAATCAGAACATTTTATAATATTATGTTCATAATTCAATTCTAAATGAGTACATGGAATGAAAAATTTGACTCATTTTTAAAAAGTTAAACTTTATTAATTATTCAATTTAAATAAAATATTATGAAAAATTATTACTTTAAATATTTATTATTAATTTTTAACCAAAAAAATGAGGAAGATGTTAATATTTTTATGTTTCTAATATATACTAAAATAGTATTTTTGTTTTTATAAAAATAGAATAAAATTAACTTATGATTTTATTAAAATATCATATATAAGTAAAAAATTATAAGTACTCTTTTGTAATAGATACTAAACCTTCGTTTAGGTTATATTTGATTCCCAAAAAATTATTAAGAAAAATTATTTTTTTTCACTATTTTTAACATAAAAAAATATAAAAGATAATCAACTGCAATTAAAAATTAGCTAAATATTTATATATTTTTAAATTATATAATCTTTATATAGAAAAATAAATAAATAAAATGAATTAAAAGAGCCATAAAAAAAATAATTTATTAACCTTAAATTTGTTTAGTTTTCTTTTTTCTTTTTCCTCTAATATTCATAAACCAAATATAGCATTAGTAAATGACTTATTTAATTAAAAAGGTTATTGAAAACCCAAATTTGTAAATCCAACCCTTCATTATTTTTTTGGCATCATTTAAATAAAACACTCTCATTTTTTTTCTTATAAAAATAATTATTTCTTTTAAGCATTCATGTAAATACTTAAAATAATCAAGGGTATTTATATATATATATATATATATATATATATATATATATATATATAAAAGAGTTAATCTTCAAATATAAGGATTATTTTCATCATTTTTAACTAATTAGGTTTTAATAAATTGAGTTACTCTTCAAGTATAAGGATTATATAAAATTTTGTATAATACTACAAAATATAATGCACAAGAAATTGTATTGAATACTTTAAAAATATCACTCAATTTTCTATTAGTATAAATAAATTTACATTATATTAGTGACAAAAAATTTCCCTATTATTCAATTGCATTAATACTATATTGCAAAATTAAATTACAATAGAAAATTAATAATTATTAAAAAAAATTTCAAATAATCATAAATGATTTAATAATACGGAATGAAGGGTATGCATTTACATGGTAAATTACATTTATATTTGAATCAATCTTACTTCATTATATCATGTAGATTTTTTTATTTTATAATATTCTACAATTAAATTACAAAAGGAAATCAATAATTATCAAAACAATAAATTGGTTCACTAAATTATTTTTGTATGGTATAGAAATATAAACTACATTTATATGGTAAACTTTATATAGTATAGATATTGTATTTTTAATTTATGTTTTTATCTTATAATATTGCAAAATTAAATTACACTAGAAAATTAATAATTATTTTTTTTTAAATAATCATAAATGATTTAATAATATGGAATGAAGGGTATGCATTTACATGGTCAATTACATTTATATTTGAATCAATCTTACTTCATTATATCATGTAGATTTTTATTTTTTTTAATATTCTACAATTAAATTACAATAGGAAATCAATAATTATCAAAACAAACTTTTTTAAAAGAATTTTTTTTACAAAGATATCCATTTATTTAAATATTATTTATTTTAATTAAAAAAAACAGATAAACAAGTGGAAAACAAAGGATGATGAACTTAGGTGAGATCGTGTTTATTGCTTTTTTAGTAGAATTTATTTTTATATGGTAACAATATGAAACATATAAGTGAGTGGAAAATTGAATATTATAATTCTTATATAAATGTGTTTATATATATTTAATTTGAAAAGTAAGTTGTTTTCCTTTCATACATGGTTAGGTTAAAATTTCAAAATGGCTTCAAAACATTATATTGATTGGGAGCATGCATGTAGAACCAGTTGGTGGTAGTAGAAGAACCACAAAGTGTAAATATTGTGGGAAAGTCATACATGACAGTATAACAAGATTAAAGCAACACATCGCACATATATCTGGATAAGTGGAAGGATGTCCACATGTACTGGTAGAAGTGTCACATAGTGTTAAACAACATATGTCTAATACTTCAAAAGAAAAATCACAGTTAAATAAAAAAAACGACTTTTGAATTCCTTAAATAGAGAAAATTTCTATGAAATTGATGAGAGTGATTCTGATGATGAAATTGAGGAAGTTGTTATGGTTGATCTTGAAAGAAGAGAAATGAAACAAGCAATGAAAGAAAGTTGTCGAATTTTTGAAGAAGGTGGACAAGAGCATCAGAATGGTGATAGTTTCTCACAACCTTCTAATGCTAGGATTAAGCGCAGACTGACACATAGCTTCAGTGTAAGAGAATGAGCTAGCATACCTCCAAAAGGAATTGATCCCTACATGTTCCCATCAAAGCATAAATCAATAAAAAGCTTGTTTTCTACTGAATGCGCGAAGAAAGTGGGTAAAACTATTTCTAAATTCTTTCTATTTAATGCAATACCCTTTAATGCAGTTGACAGTGGGCCTTACTATCAATCAATGATTGATACCATAGCAGCAACAGGCCCAGGCATCAAGGGTCTCACGGTATACCAAATTGGAAATACATATTTGGAAGAGGAGATGCAAAAGCTTGAGGTATACATAACAACATTGAAGGCTAAATGGCCTATATATGGGTGCACAATCATGTGTGATGGTTGGAGTTCTAGGGCTAGAAAGCCTATCATCAATTTCATGATTTATTGCGATAGAAGTATGATATACCAGTATTCAGTTGACACTACTAACATACCTAAGACAACAAACTACATCTTTTCCCTTATGGATAAAGTTGTAAAGGAGGTTGGGGAGGAAAATGTTGTTCAAGTAATCACTGATAATGAGGCAAGTTTTAAAGCATCCGGTATGTTGTTGATGGAGAAGCGGAAGCATTTGTTTTAGTCTCCTTGTGCAGCCCACTGTATTGATTTAATGCTTGAAGATATTGCAAGCATGAAAATAGTGAATTTGATGAAAGTGTTCACCAAGGATAGAGATCTATTAAGGCCAGGAATAACCCATTTTGCCACTGAATTCATTTCACTTGAGAGTCTTATATGTTATGAGGTTGATTTGAAGAGAATGTGCACAACAAAATAGTAGCATGAATTCAATAAATATAGGAGCAGAAAAATTCTAAGAGATAAGGTATCCAACCTTATCTTAACTGACCAATTTTGGAAGAAGGCGGGGGAAATTCAAACCATCATGGAACCTCTCATCAAAGTATTGAAATTGGTTGATCAAGATAAAAAGCCCACACTATCAATCATTTATGAAGCAATGGATAGAGCTAAATTGGCTATCAAGGCATTGGTCAAGCAATAGGAATAGTATTGGGAAGTCATTGATAGAAGGTGGAAAGGTCAATTGCACAGACATTTGCATGCTACAGGTGATAAAAAAATTCTTTATATATTTTTTATTATTTTTTTCAAGTACAAATTATTATAAACTGATCATTATTTAACTTATGGCAGCATATTTTTTAAATCCAATGTTCCAATATTCAAAGCATTTCTCCAACCATCTGGAAATTAAAGTTGGATTAAAGGAGGTTATCAAGAGATTAGAGCCAGATTTGGATAGACAAGCAAAAGCTATTAACGAGGTATAATAATAGTTTGTGACCTTTATATAATGCATTTTGTATATGTAATGTGCATTAACAAAAAAAAAATGTTAATGATGTAGGTGAAATTATTTGTTGACGGCCAAGAAGAATTTGTAAGTGCACTTACAAAGAAAGCAATAAATCAGTCTCTTTCAGGTACTCAATACATTTAAGTCTATTACAAATAAGAAATTATTATCATTTTTTGTTAAATATATCATAGTGATTAATAAGTATGCATTTTCTTTATTATAGCTGAATGGTAGAACAACTATGACGATGAAGGTCCACATCTATAAAAGATTGTTATTAAAATTTTAAGTCAAACGTGTTCTTCAACAAGTTGTGAAAGAAATTGGAGCACATGGTCATTGATTCACACAAAGTTGCGTAACCGTTTGGCAATGAAAAAGTTGCATAAGTTAGTTTATGTGCACTACAATATGTGACTTCGAGTTAAGAATTTGATGCAAGAGCGAAGCAATGAAGATTTATACAATCCAATTTATCTAAATCATATCTTTAATGATGATGATATATTAAATGAGTGGATACGAGAAGAAGACGAGCCTATTTTATCATCTAATAATTTGAATTGGTTGGATAAAGGTCTTTCCACTAATGAAGAAGGTAGAGAAAGAGATGTTGATTCCCGTCATAAAGGTTAGGCTTTTAGAGTAATTTCTTCTAGTTATAGTAGTGACGATGGTGAAAATAGGGGCAGTATGCGGGGTGGTGGCACTAGTGGGGGCAATAGAGGAGTTGGTGGCACCAGTGAGGGTATTGGAGGAGATTATAGCACTGGAGGCGGTTATGTTAGTCAAGTAGATCCTGGCATGTCATGGACACAAGGAGGTGAAAATTACTATGCCACACAAGATACAGATCATGGATATCGACCAGGGATATGGGAACAACAAAAGCATTTGGAAAGACTAACTACATTTCCCAACGATGATGATTATTCTAGTGGGCATGATTATCATAGATCAAATTATCACCGTATTGATGAGCACTTACAAAATTTGGGTATAGGATCAAGGCCGTATTTCAGAGGGGTAGATGATAGATCATATCACAACTTTAGAAATCGTGATAGCTCTTCCAGTACTTTTAGTAGAAATGATTTTGATCGATTTCCAATGATGCATCCAGAGAGATATTCAAATACTGGAACACGAGCTAGTGACTCATATGGATATGATCAATCTTCTAGTAGCAATAGCATTGCTTATCGAGGTTTTGGATGCTATCAATATGGTGTTGCTCCCGAACAGCCTTCGAAACCATATTTTCCTGATTATGGATCATTAAACCAATCATCTCACCCAACATATTCGAGTTATGAACAACTCTTTCAACCATATCCTCACTACGGGAATTGCTACCCCAAGTTAAATACTCGTCATAGGACTAATAATGATGATTTTGAACCCCCTCGTCATTCAACATGGAATTGATTATTGTATTGTATGTTTGTTAGTAAAAATGTTACTATATTTGAAATAAAATAACTTTCTTTTATTAGCATTATCATAAATAACTTTGAGCAAATACTTTTATAACTATTTAAATAATCTTAAATGTGAGACAATTTTATTTTATTAATTTTTTTAGCTTATTTAATTGTATATATTTTTCTGATGATTTACATAATATTTTTATATTTTTTAAAATTTTCTAATTAGCTTATTTTACAGATCGTCCGATACCAAACTGATACACTGAGACCGATACGCTTCAGGACCTTCCGAGTCGGTGACCGATACCGCGACTTTGAACCATGGTATGATGTGGAGAACATCTTGGACAAATTTGCTTATGAATTGATGAGAAGAAAGTTGATGGGGGCGGAAGTTGACGAAGCTAGCACAAGCAAGGGACGCAAGTTCATTCCCAATTGCTGCACTAGTTTCAGTCCAACTCATGTTGTGCGTAATGTCAAGATGGGGCCCAAGATTAGAGAGATCACTAGCAGATTACAAAATACTTCAGCTAGAAAAGCTGGACTTGGCCTATAAAAGATTGTAGGAGCACCAACTAATTCCGCTTGGCAAAGGCCACCACACACTACACCTATAGCATACAAACCTGGCATTTATGGTAGGAATGAAGATAAAAAAAGTGGTTCTTGATTTGCTCCGCAAGGTTGAGCCTAATGAAAACAATGTTGGTGTCATTTCCATTGTTGGCATGGGTGGGCTGGGCAAGACAACACTCGCACAGTTGCTTTACAATGATGACATGGCCAAAAACTTTGACCTAAAAGCATGGGTTTGTGTGTCTAATGTGTTTGATGTGGAAAATATAACAAAATCAATTCTCAATTCGGTGGTAAGTTCTGATGCAAGTGGCTCATTCCAATAAGTTCAATTCTCACAGTCCTCATTGACGGGCCAATCAATGAGGTTGATTTACCTTCTGTTCCTAATGTACATTCTATTTCTCCAATAACTGATGTTGTTGTGCAGGATATTGTTTCTTCTGGTAATACTAATTTGAATAGAAGGACAGGTCAACCAAGAGTTCAAGGGAACACTCATGTCACGACAACAAGAAGCAAAAATGGCATTGCCAAACCTAAAGTGTATATTGCAGCAACAAAGGAACTAGAGACAGTTGAGTTGGCCTTACAAAAGGATGAGTGGAAACAAGCCATGATATCTGAGTTTGAAGCTTTGCAAAGAAACAACACTTGGTCTTTAGTACCCTTGCCTGAATGAAGAATACCTATTGGTTGTAGATGGGTCTATAAGGTCAAAGAAAATCCTGATGGTAGTGTCGGAAAATACAAAGCTAGGTTAGTAGCCAAGGGCTTCCATCAACAAGCTGGATTTGATTTTAATGAGACTTTTAGCCCAGTTGTGAAACCAACAACTATCAAGATTGTACTCACCATTACCTTATCTAGAGGTTGGAGTGTTAGGAATTTGGATATAAATAATGCCTTTTTGAATGGTATTTTACAAGAAGAAGTGTTTATGTCACAACCTCAAGGCTTCATGGATGAGAAACACCCTGAATATGTTTGTAAACTGCATAAAGCTCTCTATGGACTCAAACAAGCACCACGAGAATGGTTTGAGAGACTTCACAAAGCACTTCTGTAGTTTGGATTTGTCTCTTCCAAGGCAGATCAATCTTTCTTTTTCAGGATTACTTCAACTCATACCACCTACATTCTTATCTATGTAGATGATATTTTGGTAACTGGAAGCAATGCAGAGGTAGTAACTACTCTTATTAAACAATTGGATGCTGAGTTCTCTTTGAAAGATCTAGGAGAAATAACCTATTTTCTTGGCATTCAGGTTACTCATACAGTGAATGGGTTTCATATCTCTCAACAGAAGTATATAAGGGATCTTTTGGTGAAAACTAAAATGTTACAGGCCAAGGGTCTTCCCATTCCCATGACTAGTGGCTTAAAGATTAGTTCTCAAGATGGAGTTCCAATTGAAAATGCTTAGCTATATAGAAGTACAGTAGGAGCTTTACGATATGTTACCGTAACTAGACCTAAATTGGCATATAGTGTCAATAAAGTTTGTCAATTTATGCAAAGGCCTACAGATGAGCATTGAAAGGCTGTAAAACGCATTCTAAGGTGTGAAACCAAGGTTTGGTTAATCTTGGTTTTGATGATAACAAAACAAGGTTTAGAACTAATGATCATATTTCAAGTGTGATTAGGCAAGACGATTTCCAAAGTGGCAATCAAAAAGACAAATCAAGCCAAGGAGAAATCATGAAAAAGAAGATCACCTCAAAGAGAAGAGTTTTTCAAGACCCAAGCTTCATAAGATCTCTTTGTAAGGTTGTTGATGCACTAGGACTCTCATGCATTTCATTCTTTATTTATGCACCAAAATCATCCAAGAGTAATATTGCTTTAAATATCTTAAGAATTGGATGATTTCATGTTTTCAACTAAAACCTTGTGTTAAATATCTTTCAAACTTGTTTTAAAAGGTTTTAAGTTGAAAAATATTGGGTGTTGAGCCAAAAAATGGCTCAACCGGTTGAACCGGTTGAGGAACCGGTCGACCGGTTGTGCTCGTCCGGTCGAGTACCGATCGAGGGAGGCCAAAAAGTTTCTCTCTCTCCCAATGGCCTTCTCTTCCCGGTCAAGGTCCGGTCGAGGACCGATCGAGGACAGGTCGAGGCTAACGGTCACCTGCCAAGCATGTAATGCTAACGGCTAGTCAACCGGTCGACCCCTAGCTCGACCTGTCGAACCCCCAAATGGCTAGTTTGGCTTTCTCTTCTATAAAAAGGCTCCAATCTTCATTGTTTTAAAAAGTTTAACCTTCCCAAATCTTTCTTGATTAAATTTGAGCATAGGAAGAGTATTTTTGAGTGCATCATTATTTCAAAACTTGCATATCTTTAGTACACCATTCAATCCTAGGTTTTCTTGTATCATTTGAGCTTAAAGTTCTTGTGCTAGGATTTTTGTGAAATCATTTTATTTGTAAATCCTTGAGAGGAAGTTGTTCAAGAGTGGGATATCTCTTGAGAAGTGTAAATGGTGTTTGAAGCCAAAAATCCAAGAGGGTGAATTGGAACCATAATCCAATTGTATTGCTTAAAGGCTTGGTTTGGAAGCCTTAGATTAGTGGAACCTCAAGCTTGGGATTGAAGCTAAAGGAGAGTGGATGTAGGTCGGGTTGCGTCGAACCACTATAAACTTTTGTGTTTGCATTCTCTTTTCCCTATTCTTTAATTTATATGCAATTGTCTATATATTGTTTATTATATACTTGCATATAATTGTCTCTTGCATTCACTTGTTTAAATTTGCGAAAAGAGACCATCACCCTATTCACCCCCTCCCCCCCTCTAAGGTGATTACCATAGGTTGGATTAGCCTAATATTCCTAACATAAGGTACTTAAGAGCAACCATGGATTATGGCATTCATTTAAAGAAAGTTATTGAGTTGAGTTTAATTGGATTTTCTGATGCTGATTGGGGTTCAGACCCTGATGATAGACGATCAGTTTCAGGTCAATGTGTCTACTTTGGCAATAATAGTGTCTTGGCATTCCAGAAAACAAAAAATAGTTTCCCATTCCAGCATAGAGGCAGAATATAGAAGTTTGGCTGAACTAGTTGTTGAAGTAACATGGATTCAATCCTTACTATCTAAATTGCAGTGCAAGACACCTAGAACACCGATTTTGTGGTGTGATAATCTCAGCATAGTGTTGTTATCTGCCAATCCCATTCTTCATGCTCGAACAAAGCACATAAAATTGGATATTTATTTTGTAAGGGAAAAAGTTTTGAAGAAAGACATGGATATAAGACATGTACCAGCAAATGAACAAGTAGCAGATGTTCTAACTTAAGTGGACAGTTTAATCAAATGAGGAACAAACTCAAAGTGGAAGACCTTACTACTTTGAGTTTGAAGGGAGATGTTAGGAATAATGGTTAATGGTTGTTGTCCACGTGTATAGCTTAGTTAGAATAAAACAAAATTAGTTGGTTGTTTTTGTTAGAATAAAACAGAGTCAATTAGCTGACTAAGAAGGGTATTTATATACCTTGCTATAATTATTCATTTTGGGTAATGAGAAATTCCTTTCTCTATTGAGTTTTCTCAAAGCTTCATCCCAATATTTGAGAGGAATTGAAGATTTAGCTAATAAGGCTAAACCATTTTCAACGATGTGTCGATGTTTTCTTTCAACCACTCCCTTTTGTTCTTGAGTATAAGGGCAAGACACTCTATGAATGATTCCATGTTGAGTAAGGAATAACTGAAAAGATCTAAATTCACCACCCCAATCAGATTGAAAAGCTTTTATTTTGGAGTCAAGTTGAAGTTCAACTTGAGTTTTGAAATTGATAAAGGTTTGGATGACATCGGATTTATTTTTAAGAAGATATAACCAGGTGCATTTAGAATAGGCATCCACAAAATGAACATAGTATCTATAACCACTACTTGAAGGGACAGGAGTTGGACCCCATAGATCAGAATGAATTAATTGTAGAGGAGCTGTATAAACTGTTTCAGATCTGGAAAATGGAAATTTATGAATTTTTCTTAAACAACATGATGAACAAAATGAAGGTGTCATTTTATTGATATTAGGGACATTACATTGTGAAAGAATTGTTTTTACAACTTGAATAGAAGGATGACCTAATCTGGCATGCCAAAGATCAAAGACATTTGGCTTTATTGAATCACAAGGATTTGAAATAGTATAGGTTTGAACATTACAACTTTTTACAACAGAGGATGATTGACAAATGTTGAAGGCAACTTCTAGATGAGCAAGGCACAAATTTGATGAATCAAACGAGTATAGACCATCTTTAACTTTCCCGGTAAGAAAAACAGCCTGAGAATCCTGATCCTTAACAAAACAAGCATCAGAATGGAATTCAAAGAAGACATTATTGTCTTTTTCAAATCTAGAAACACTAAGAAGATTCTTTGTAATAGAAGAAACCAAAAGCATATGACTTAAGGAGAGCACTTTAGGAGTAAGAGAGGAAAGTAAAGAAAAATGACCAATTCGTGAAATTGACAAACCTGAACCATCACCAATGTGTACTTTGTCTTGACCAGTAAATTTAGTGTTGTGCTGAAGATCATTAGCATTTGGTGTGACATGATTTGAAACACCAGAATCAGGGTAACGAGAGTTATCATTGAACACCTCAGGTGTTGTAAACAAAGTTGAGGAATGAGGAAAGGCTTGGTTAAAATAAGCACGAGGACCACCACTATTTTGAGAAGAGGAGGTCGAACTAACAAAACTTGGATCAAACCTATAGTAACACCTTTCAACTTCATGTCCAAAACTTTCGACAAAGTTGGCACTAAGGTTTGCCAATATTATTCCAGTTGTTATTCCAACCAGATCTGCCACCATTTCCTCTGCCTCCATTAAAATTTCTGTCTCTACCAAAGTTTCCAAATTGAAACGACCTCCATTACCTTGACCAATACCTCGACCTCTTCCCGGACCAAAGTTGGTAGAGAAATTGCTTTTGCCACAACCTCCAAAACCATTATTAGTAGAAGACGAGACAAAATTAGCACTTGGTGCAGAATCAAGAGATTTAGCATTCTTTTCAATTCTAGTTTTTTGTGCCATAATCAAAGACTCAACTTCTTCTACCGTATAGGATTCAGATCTAGTAAGGATGGAGGTGATGAAAACATCATACTCATCAGTGAGGCCATCTAGAATAGCATCAACATGGTCCTTATCTGTAAGTACGTGACCAACCGAGGCTAAAGAATCAACATAGCTCTTGATTTTGGACAGATATTCAATAACATTCAAAGATCCATTTTTCATAGTCTTAAGCTAATCCTTAAACTGTTCAATTTTAGCCCTGGTTTGAGATGCAAAATATTGCTCTAATTTCACCCAAACTTGAAAAGAGGTTTCACATCCAACTAACCTCGGAAGAACTTTCTTAGAGATCGACGAGAGCAACCGTGAAAGAAACAATTGGTCTTGTTGTTCCCACTCAACAAAGGCTTTGTTCACATTTCCGTCTTATGCATCTTCTTTCAATAGAAAACGTGGAGGAATTGTAGACTCAAAGAAGACAAATCTTTGTAATCCATAACCTTTGATTGCAAAGACCACTTGTTGTTTTTAGATGAGAAAATTGTTGTTATCAAGTTTTATAGAAAAATAATGTGTGGAACTCACAGATAAAAATCTTGACTATTCTTAAGCTACCATTGATGAATCTTGAGCAATGATTTGAATTGGAGCCTCCATTGAAGGCATTTATGGATCAAGACTCCAGATTTTAAAGTAAATGATGCCTTTGTAGTCTTTGAATTTTTCAGCAAACATAATCAAGACTGCCCTAGCTTTGAACAGGTTCTAGTTTTGAATCTAAACGCCGATTTGCTAGAAATTGTTGGTAAGGGAAGTTGTGGTATGAAAACTCCAGGAAGCTTGATGTCGGTGGAGAAAACTGGCTCTGATACCATATGAGAAAACTCAACAGAGAAAGGAATTTCTCATTACCCAAAATGAATTATTATAGCAAGGTATATAAATACCCTTCTTAGTCAGCTAACTGGCTTTGTTTTATTCTAACAAAAACAACCAACTATTGTGTTTTATTCTAACTAAGCTATACATATGGACAATAACCATTAACCACTATTCCTAACACCTCAATATTTTATTTTTAGAAAGATTTTAACTAAAAGTATTGTGCAATTTCATTTGAAAAAAATAAATAAATCCTCTTCTATGTGAAATTATGGATCTTTAGTGTTCTACAAACCCCTAATAATAGGAATATGATGGTTTATGTTGGAATACACAATTTTCTCTTTAAATACATGAACTCAGTGTATGAATATCTCAAACATTTCTCTTTGTTTACAGGGAATGTTGGAAATATGATAGGGTGATGAGGCCAAGGAACCATTTTGGTGTACATTTGGAGATCAATCACTAAAAGGTTCAGATGATTTCTTTTTCTAGTTTCATCCAATTTAGGATACATTAAGAGGTATCATTATGGTAGCAACTTCTTTTGACCTAAAGCTTAAGTGATCCTTTTGTGAAACCAACATAATCCAGGAACATTCCCTCTTTCAGTCACTATTGTTAGCTTTCAATAAGCTTGTTGCAATTTTTATAATAATAAATAAATGGTACCCTGCTTCCATGGTGATAATGTTAGACTAAGATTTTTTTTCAGCAACCTCTATAGGTGGCTTATGCAGAGAAGTAAAAGCCATTACTCTGGGTAGGTTTGTTTTCGGAGTTTCTGTGTGGGATGGATGGATCTAAACTTGAGCATTTTTTACTGAAGATGATGACTGGAGACTAGAATCAACTTCCTTTTTTGACAACCTGTGAAGTTACCATTTTCAAGTAATTGCATAAAAAATATGGGAGGTTGGTCAATCTGTCCTAAAGTTACAAAATATTTTGTGATGGAAGTAGATTACAACAAAATATTTAGAGATCAAGAGATTACCCCTGGTTTTTCACACTTAATAGGTTGTTAGGTAGTTTTTCTACTTTATATCTTTAAGATCTCTTGTTCTTATTATAAGATCATGATTTGATCCGCATATGTTTGGTAAAAAGAATGATCTTCTCCTTTGATTTGAGAATAATAAAAAATGGGAAGTGTTCAATTGGAACATGGAAACGTGACTAAATTGGTCCTAGTTACTTTTCGGGACAGAGTGGAAAAGGGGAGGAGATTCTCGAACAAGGAAAAGGATCCAATGACTTCAAAAGAGTGTTCATTTGTGCAATTCATTTTATTTATATTTATATAGAATTGATTGCTTTCAATAAATAATTAATCTAAAGGGACAAATTGAAAATTGATAATAAGTATTAATTTGAGGATTAATTTAGAGTTTCTCTATTTACCCTTTTAGATAGTTTCATTAAATAAGGACTAGACATAAAATTTATTTCAAAAGTAATAATTATTAATAATATTTCATTTAAATTTAATTTAAAAACAATTAAAATTATATATATATAGTTGTATGTAGAAAAGAAACAATAGAATCATTTTACATCGATTTTTGTCTATAAATTTTTGGTATAAATGGATTCATTATTCGAGTTTGAACTTATTTGTCAAAAATTTACTAAACCCATTAATATATCCAACACGAGTCTTACTAGATTTGAAGTTTATTTGGTTAGAGAAAAAATTTGTAAAAAAATATATGATTATAAGTAAAGAAAAAGCTAGCTAACTCATTCGAAACAAATTTTGATCTACGACTTTCTAAAGTTATTGAGTTTTATGATGTTCTACTACTAATTAAATCGATTTTTGACTTACAAATTATTTTTAAAAATTAATGAATTTTATGTATCAAATATAATTTGGTTTAGAATGTATTTGTTTAATGGAAAATTTTAAATAAGTTAAAAAGAAATTCAGAAAAACATGTGTAATTAAAGGAGGAATATTTTGAAGATTTTTGTGTACAAAGAAGAAAAAAATATCATGTTTAATTTTATTACTTTTTATATATATTTTTTCAATATTTTTCCTTTGTTTTTAAAAATAGGTGAAAATAACTTCTTCTTTTCTAAAAACGGTTCTTCAAAACAGAAAATAATGATGAAACAGATCTATATTGGTTTTTAAAAATTAAAAACTACTTATAAATCACATCAACACATGCTATAAAATTTAGGCAAAACCTTCAAACTTTTTTGTATGACAAACACTACAACCTTCACCACACTAACGGGGGGCTCTATGTTGAGGGTAAAATTGGTAAAACCCTCCAATTGTTCGACAAAGGAGAAGGTTTTCGACACAATGTAGCTACTTATGGAATACTAATGAATGGATTATGCAAAATGGGGCATAAATGGTAAGTGATTGGAGTGGGGTTGCAAAATTTTAAAAAAGAAAAGAAAAAATCAAATCTTTAGGATGTTAATTACTAATATTGAGTAACAACTTTCCTAAGAAGTTAGAGTTCAAGGATTTAAAGTTAATAGCCCGTCTCGTAAATACTTAATGACTTAGAAAAGCTAATGATCATTTGGATATGTTTCTTGTTTTTTTGTTTTAAAAAATATAAAATAGTAGTAATTTCTATATAATACATAGTAACTTTTATATAAAAGGTATGAACTTACCTTATATCATTTAATTACTTTTAATTTTTTAAAATAATTTTTTAATAATTATTATCTTTTTAAGGTAAACCACAGGAGAGTTCTTTTTATACTAGAGTCATTATTATTTTTTATTTTTTAAAAATAGAAAATAAGGAGCATATCCAAATCACATCTTAAATTATGCGTGGAATTTCAAATCTCTATCTTGAAACTAATTAGAGACAGGTAAATAAGTAATCCTTGTTTTAAGCTCAAATTTTCAATATTTTCACAAGTATAATTTTCTTTGATCAACATGAGATATCAAGAAATGCACACTCTAATCCTATAATATGTGCATGATATATCATAAATGTGAAAAGCCACTTACGAATTCTACCAAAAACTTTGTACATGTGAGTCAATTGATCACATATTAAATTTGCTAAATATGAAAGAGCGAGTATATAATTTTACCAGGATCAAATGTTATCTTATCCAAATATTTTACATTGGCTAACATTTGAAATTGTTTTCACATTTATGACACAATATACAATGCTAACCGATGAGGTTTATCAAAGTTTGAGACCGAGCAAAAAATAATGATAACATAACTCTAGGTCACATGGGTTAAACAACATAAAGTGTATTCTTAGTTTTAAAAACCCCAACAAGGTCAAGTTAATAACAAGAAAAAACAATAATAAGAAAACTAACAAAATTGTGTACGAATGGTTTCAAATCCACAAGTGCTTGTTTTCTTTCTCTTTTTTCTCATTGAATTTTTATGTTTCTAAGACCCAAATTGCATTTTTGTCAATCATTATTCTTTAAACAAACTCAACTATAGTTACTTGAATAACCCCATGTATAGATCGACAATGATCTTGAGTCTTCAAGGTCAATATAAGTTTTAATGAGTACCCTAAACTAGATTGTTGACAACTTAAATACACATATAGGACTTAAACTTGGGTTAATTATTTGGACCATATGCCAATTTCCAATGACTAATCTAGTCTTTTTTCTATCATACAAGTACATGAAGTGAATTGGATTCTTGGAAAGTATAAATATTTACAAATTATGAATAAGGTTGGGGGTGAAAGTAAGTGAGTCCAACGAATTAATTTCCTCTTTTTTTATTTTTATTATTTTTTATGACATGTTTTTTTTTTTTTTATAAGAAACCACTTTTAAAAAAGGAGAGAGAAAATGCAATAAAGATCATAAATTATATCCTTGATAAATTATTTCGGAAAAAATAATAAATTATTTATTTTATTTTTTTAGTACATACAATATAATATAATATTTTATTTTAAATAATAAATATAAATCTCAGTTTCATATAAATAAGGTTTTTTAAGATTAGAATTTGAGGACGGATTTAATTAGGATTATTTGATTAAAAATTTCATTGAAAACCTAATTTTGAAATCTAATCATTTATTCTTTTTTAGTCTTATTTTAACTTTAACAAAAATAATTTTATTTGTTTTTATAAATTTTTTTTAAATATATATAAATTATGGATATTTATATCAAAAATGAATTACGATACAATTAATTCTTTTAATTATAAACCCAGCAGAGAAGTGAAAGGTTGGGGATAGTGACCAAGCCGAGGAAAGCCCAAAGCCGGAGTTGCGGGAGGAATAGGGTCGAAATCAGAATGCTTCAGCTTCACCTCGCAACCTTTGCCGCAGCCTCTGGACTCCACTCCGCCCATCGCCCCCTCCGCTTTCCAGTCAATCGTACTCTCTTCACTTCTTCAACTGACGCCTTTTCTTCTTCTTCCTCCATGCTGAAGCACAACACTCCTGTTTTGCGTTGCCGAGCATCCGCCGACGAACATCTTCGCGAGGCTTCTCCGGTCAGGTCAGCTCCTGATTTCTAGAGTTTTGTTCCCTCGATATATTAATATATATTCGTTTTCTTTGATTTATAATCTTTGGAAGAGCTGTATCCGTTTCGTTGGTGCTTTTTAGTGTTAGAAGAACTGCTGCTGAAGCACAAAACATGCATGTTCCTTGTTGGTTTAGGGTTTTTTTCTTTTAGTTGTGTTGGAAAATCGACAGTGTTCGTGCATTGAGTCAGATTTTTTTTCTTTATATGTTATGGGTATTTCCTTTCAAAAATTGGGACCTCCAAAAGGCAATAGGAAAATCTAGTATTACTCTTAGGGGTTGTTTGTTTTGGAAATGATTTCTGAAATTTGATGAATTTATAATGACTGAAAATGGGAAATGGTTCATGAATTCCTAATTTATTAACACGACCATATGCTATTTTCTTTCCCTAACTTTGTCTTCCCCCCTCTGAAAAGAGAATGGAGGGAACAAAAAGACTATAAAATGCTGAATTTTATATCTTTTATTATCTTGGTTTATGAAGAGTTGTAATTATCATGTTAACTAAGACAGAGAGTTCCAATATGTTTAATCGAATTGAGGTTTTTGTTTCCTCAGGTCCCAGGTGATAATTCTTTCCTTTTTATCCATCTTCAAGCAACTGAATTATGTATTAGTTATTTCAATATTCTCCTCTGATTAAAATTATTGATTTTGATTAATTTACCTTTTTTGTAATTTGTCACTGTGGCACTGTCTATCTAGGAGAGATGATTTACCAGTTCATGGACTATCCGAAACAGTAGTTGGTGTTCTTGGTGGAGGACAATTGGGCCGTATGTTGTGTCAAGCAGCGTCACAAATGGCTATCAAAGTCATTGTTTTGGACCCACTTGAGAACTGCCCAGCAAGCTCAATCTCCAATTATCATATGGTTGGAAGCTTTGATGATAGTGCTACCGTCCAGGAATTTGCAAAGAGGTTGGATTTGTTTGGAGTTGAGGCAGATTATGTTCATGTATTCTTATTTTCCATATTTCTTCTTCATAACATAAATTTTTAATTTCATCTGTTAAAATCTAATTTAATTCTTGGTAGTTAGATGTGGAGTATTGACTGTGGAAATTGAACATGTTGATGTGGCAACTCTAGAGAAGCTTGAGCAACAAGGAGTAGATTGCCAACCTAAGGCATCTACTATTCGAATAATCCAGGTATGCCTTTTTTCACATATTAATAGTTGATTTTGAATGCAATCTTGAAAATTATGGTATGATATTGGTTGTTGCTGATGTATAACTCATAAAGCTTGAACTTTTTAAGGAATTACATTTCAATCAAAATATGGGTACTAAAACAAGATCTTAGTGGATATGTGGCACCACAACTAAAATCTGCCCCCTTCCACGATCATGGGCCCTTCTGTTTTAGGGTTTGGTATAGGTTGAACAGATCACATGTTGATGACTTCAATGAAACTATGCATTTTGCTTTCAAGCATATGCTCATGCTTGCCTGAGGTGAATGGGGAAACCTCAGGTCCAATTCCATATAATAGCAAAATGCCTATAAAAGAAAAAAAAAGATCTAAAATTAGCTTTCTTATCTATATCTTACCATATCAACATGAATACCTACTTTTGTAAATGGGAAATCTATCTTGTTAACAAATAAGAAGTTTTGCGGCCCATGATCCTCCAAAATATAAATAAAAAATATAAGCTTCTAATGACTATTTCATGTAACTCATTCTACCGTATTCAAGTTTTCCTTTTTTTTTTTTTTTATAGGCCATAGTAAATACGGAACAACATATATATAAGTAAGCAAAGTGCCTGAATGAAAAGTGCAACAAAGTATACATATGTTTCCCAAAAATAGGCAAATAGAAGGAAGAGGAAAGGAACAAAAAAAAACCCCTTCACACCTTCTCCTTCCTTTGAAGTAATCCAATCTACAAAGCCTATTGTGATCAATAGGCTTTGTTTTCCTTTATTATAACATGGATTTTCTGGGTCAATTGGTGTGGTTTTGAAGCTCTGGCTTCAGACCTGGGTTAAATCTTTACTGGAATGAAGTGCCAGTCTTTATTTGCTTCTTACCATTTATTCTGCAATGAATTAGTTGATATAAATCCACAATAACCAGAAAGCCTGTCGTGCATTTTTCAACTCCTTCCATTCAAAATTAACTTCTTTCTCATGTCTTAGTTCTAACTGGATGCATGTACGAGGAAACATCCCATGTTCATATATGATGTCTGTGTTCCCTCATTTCTCAAAAGATTTCAGTAGAATAAAATATATTTCTTGGTGTGGAAACCAAGCTTGTTTATTGGCTTGATAAATCTTGATTTATAATTTATCAAACAAATTGCCTATCAAAAAAATAAAATTTCAAACAAATAATGAGATCTCACTTTATATTAAATTTCAGTAAGAAATTTGCAAAAAATTCATTTGCTTCCTTGTCACCTTTTCTAATTTTGGCACTTAATGGTACATTAGATGTTAAAATGTTATGTGGTTACTTAGTTTTCCTCAAAATCAAACTTGAATATTTGATATGTAATGTATATGCATGTTGGATTGATGTTTTTTCCTCCCTTTGCAGGATAAATATCTCCAAAAAGTTCACTTTTCTCAGCATGCAATTCCACTTCCTGAGTTTATGCAGGTTCGATTATGTTCCTTAGGACTTGAATTAAGGATTTAGTTGCTGATTTTGCAATGTTTTTTAGACCTTAGCTGCTGAGATTTTAGCATTTTGATAGTGAAAATATGGCCAAAGCAGATAGATGATCTTGAAAGTGCCAAGAGAGCTGGAGATCTGTTTGGCTATCCTCTTATGATCAAGAGCAAAAGGCTTGCTTATGATGGGCGTGGAAATGCAGTTGCTAAGAGTGAAGTGGAGCTTTCTTCTGCCGTGACTGGTAATATTTTCATTGCTTGCCAACTAATTGAGACAACATTTTTCTCTCATTGGTGTTTTTTCAATGTTGTAAGGATCATTGCTCTAGGGATCTCATAAATAGGGCATCTGACTTGAATTATGACTCACCTATGGCCTATTTATCTTACCTCTTTTGTCTTGTTCAACATTATTTAAATTTGTTGAGGGTTGCAAAATTTTGGGTGGAGAGAAGAACATCATAGTTTTTTAGTTATTAATATTCTTATGGAATACTTGACTCAGAGCAGTGGTGCATTGTTACCATTAAGTGCTCTATTTACATTTGAGTGCATGATCTTTTGAGCATTATCAAGAAAAGGGTATAAAATCTCTTCTTACATTGTTTACATGATTTTTCATTATCAGATGGAAGTGCATCCTCTAATTACAGCAAATAACTGTGATAACAAGACTTACTCTTGATCTGAATGTGATCCATAAAACTCAATAATGTGGTTGTTTAGTGACTGCATTTTAACTTTAGGTTTATTGATTCAAGGTTAAGCACTTGTTTCTTTTCATATGTGTACACAATAAAATTTTTTCCTTTTTTAATATAGAAAAGTCTCTTATGGATGTAATGGGACACTATCAAAGTGCATGTTTCTGATGACTAATATCCTAGACTTCTCCTAAGGTCATATCTTTTTGTCAGAAACAAAGAAGTATTAACTATGGATAAAGAGAACATGAGAAGGATGAGGGGTCATCCCCTCAAAATACAAGAAGCTGGTCAAAGAATGACTAGAATCCTCCACTATCTATACAAGGAGAGCTATACAAAAAGTTTAGTCCACTGAAGAATATACTACAACTTTGAACAAAACTCCTCTTATTGTTGTCCAAACCTTTTGAATTACAAACCGAAAGCCAATTGAGTTGAATAACATTAAGTGGAGTGCCTTTAAATGCATTGGTACAAGAGGCCCAAAAGGAGGAATAGATTTAAAGGTAAATCCTACAACATATCCATCTCGCCACAAAATCCAAGACAATGTGAGGCAAGTGATTTTCCAAATGGTCTTGCCTCTAACATTACTCCCCAATCCCTTATAAGAAATGGTTATCATGTCACATATATTTTTGGGCAGAACCCAATCCATCATTGCTAGATTGAATAACTTGTGCCAAAGTCCCAAAGTTGTCGGACAATGTAGCAAGAGATGGTCAATTGACTCTCCACTCCCCATGCATGAGATGCACCTATCATGACTAAGGGATTTGTAAGGTCCTCTTAACTGTAGCATGTCATTGGTTTTTACTTTCTTGTGCGCTACTAAGTAAGCAAAGGCTTGACCCTAAATGAGATTTTAGATTTCCATAAAAATTTTAATGAAGAGAAAGGAATTGGATTTGATATAGTGTGGACAAAGCCAAAAAGAAATATTTTACTGAGAATAAACTTGAAGAAGATAAAGATCAAGCTCTTGTAGTAGGCAATTGGAGACAAGTGCATAAGAGTAAGTGAGGACATAAGTCTTTTAAAATTCTCAATTCCAAATCTGTGAGGTTGCAATTGAAGTCTATTTTCCAAGAAAGAGGAGAATAATAGTTACCTAGGATAGCTGAAATAGTGAGATTTTTTATTGTGATAACTTTGTAAAGATGTGGAAATTGTGAACATAAAGGTTGATTTCCTCGCCACAAATCTTCCCAAAAGTGAATTCTCTCCCTGTCACCCACCATAAACCGAATTTGTGGAGAAAAATCCTGGAATACCTATGTAATGGCATTTCCAAGGTCAGTGATGTGACCATCTAACCAGAATGTTGTCACCCCATCCATTAGGATGTGTCCCATAAATACTCAAAATAATCTTATGCCAAAGGGTAGAATATCGCATGGGGAACCTCCATAGCCACTTCCCTAGGAGAGCATAATTCCTGAATGTAGTCTTCCCGAATCCCAAACCTCCAGACTCCTTTGACCTATACATCTCTTGAGGTCATTTTGGCTTACCTGCAATTGGCAAGACCAAATAATTGGGCACCCCTCAATTTGTTTTTTCCTGAGTTAGAACAGGATCTGACAACTAGGTTGGACAAAATATTGCAAAACTGGATTTTGGTTAGATAATTCAGTTATTCAGGAGATTGGGGATAATTGGCATGTCTAGAGCGGGAGTCTTGTTTCAGAATGCTCTGCCAGAACCTGATTCCAGGTTAGGCAGATCAGATGGAAAAAATTCCATCCTTACATGGTCTCATGAGAATGGTTTGATTGGATCATATTTCTAGTTTGGTGAATTAAATTTGGATAGAAACATGAGATTTTTAGGGCTTTCATTCATGGTTGCGTAAAGTTCTGCTCTACATGGTATGGTTGGATTCTTTGCAGTTCTATAGGGGTATCTTTTAGTTTGATTTATATCATCATTACTCATTGCCTAGGAAAACATTCTTTTCTATTTTTTTTTAATCCTTGTTACTCATTACCTAGTTATTTTTTATCTCATTCTAATTGTAGATTCTGTGCTTTCTGATTTTAAGTTTGTTACCTTTTGCAGCGCTTGGAGGATATGAACATGGTTTATATATTGAGAAATGGGCACCTTTTGTAAAGGTTACAATCTAGTGTTTGCCACTGTATTTAAGGCTGAGTTAGTGTTTTTCCATATCATCAACTAACTATACTTGTTGTTTATGCGATTGTGTAATTTACCATGCTGTATGACAGCTTGCATACAACGAGTAATCTCAGTGTCAGTAACTATGTTTCTGAAATTATAAATTATTAGGTACGCATTAAAATGACTTACTGTTTAATTAGACATGCATACACTGTACACATCAAATACGTTACTTTATCAGTGACATAGGCACACATTAAAATGAGGAATTGTTTTAGTTTTGCTATTAGACATGCATAAACTGTACAGATCAAATGCATTTAATTATCGGTTAAAGTGGAAGCTGAGGCTTTTTATAAGAGATTAATGTCAATGTGGATTGTCTATGAATCTTTCTTTGCTTAATAGTGTCAATTACAAGCTGATTTATCAATATAAAATAGTAAGTGTTATCTATAAAAAAAAGTCAATATAAAATTGTAAGTGTATGTCAAAATGAAGCTTGTGAAATTGGAGACAAATTGATTTTTTTCCCAAGTTATAATATTAGTAATCATTTTGATTTTGCTGAATGTATAAAATCATCCAGTTGCTTTCAAATTTTGAGTAGTGTTTCTGAAGACTTTGAATTCATTGCTGACATGGCATATGATTGGAAGCCACAAAAGTGAGCAGATCATCTGCATAGAATTTAAAGCACCTCAACTTATTCATGGTATAAGTTGTTCCTTTATTTATTTATTTATTTATTTTGATAAACAAAGGCAGATTGAATTAAGAAAACACCAAAACAGGGGGTGCACCCTACGTGCACAGGCAGTATGCTAAAAGAGCCAAAACCAGGCTGCAAAAAGAAAGGAAAAACCTAGAGAGAGAAAGCTTGTTCTAGTGTGTGATGATGAAACTATTTTTAGTTGCGCCTTTATCATAAAGGCCTTTTATATCTTAATCACATGTACTTGAGATTTATATGATGTGAGTTCTCATAAGTGTGTGATGATGATGATGAATGCTTGTTCTAGTACTTCATGTAATAGTCAACTGTGTGATTTTGCTAAGGCATTTTTTGAGAGCCTTGTGTACTTAAAAGTTTCTTTTTGAGAGCCTTACGTTGCAATACGGTGTCAAATTTTTCTTTTAAATTTCTGATAATGGTTCCTTGAAAAATTTTCAACATTTTTATTTATTGTTTGTTTTTTTTTTTATATATATTAAAAAAAAATTGTGAAGATTAATTGTGTAAGTGATACTGAAGGATTCTCTTCCCCTTTTTGGCTGTAGGAGCTGGCTGTCATTGTGGCAAGAGGAAGAGACAATTCTATGTTGTGCTATCCTGTTGTTGAAACTATTCACAAGTAAGATGCTTGATTCAGTCATTTTATATCCTGTTGGTAGTGGCCATTTCTTCTTCTGATTTTCAAAACCTTTGTTGCACAGTGTATTTTAGCTGATGATATTACTCTTTAAGTACTTTTGTATTTCTTTACATGTTTTCAAGGATTTCTGTATTTTGCAGGGAGAACATTTGTCACATAGTTAAGGCACCTGCTGATGTGCCTTGGAAGATCAGAAGGCTTGCCACGGATGTTGCATATAAAGCTGTTAGCTCATTAGAAGGTGCTGGTGTGTTTGCAGTAGAGATGTTTTTGACTATAGATGGTCAGGTTGTGCTATATTTCCCTCATAATTAATATTGTGAAGTATCTATTGCATTTTATTAGTCTTGTTTTTTGATAGGTTGTATTTTATTAGTCTTTTTAGATTATGCAGACTTTTTATTTGACTGTTCTATCTGATGTATTCCTTTTCCACAGATTTTACTAAATGAAGTAGCACCTAGACCTCACAATAGTGGTCATCACACTATTGAATCTTGCTACACTTCACAATTTGAACAACATCTGCGGGCGGTTGTCGGCCTTCCTCTTGGTGATCCATCAATGAAAACCCCAGCTGCCGTTATGTACAATTTACTGGGCGAAGATGAGGTACATACTTTTGTTTTCCTTTTCTTACTCTTTTCCAATCTTTATGAGTCCTTTGGATGTATGGAATTTTGCCTTTCCATGCTTCTGAGAGTTTTCCTTTCTTCCCCACTCTCTTGAACATAGACTCCCTAGTCAAGTGGTAGCAATGAACTCATGATTATCCACTCTGTTGGGGTTATCAGATGCTATCCATCTGAAAAAATATGTGCTATCTGCCTAAACTTTCTAGTTTAGTGTTGGAAGTTGGTTAGCTAAATGCTGTGAGAGGTCAATTTGAAGAGAGAGGGATGGTACAAACTTTATTTTTTGTTCGGTCCAGCTCTTCTTCACCTTGAGTATGACAAAAAGCATGATATGTGTCTCTGGAAAAGGAAGTAATACATGCAGCATCAGTCTTATTTACAAATGACAATCTGTATAAAGTTTCTGCAAATCCCACATGATCATGAATGTTAATAATTTTTATCTATGGTTTTCTCAGAAATGAGACATTGTCGCAACATTACTATCACAAAACAAGGGTACTGCTTTTTAGAAGATGAGTGAGAGTACAGAAGTATGTACAAGAGAGTAGAGTTTCACCTCAGATTGAATCAGAGATTGAAGCATTAACATGTAACTTGACAAAGTTGGTAACTACAATTATTTGAAGTATGAATACCCTCCCAAAAAGTGGAGTCTGATATTTTACGATTTGAATTAACAGTGTTTATTAGTGGCCCATGATAAAAGCATGATGAATGTGGAGAAATGGATATTGTGGTGGGTGGCTTAGTTATTGGTTGACATTCTTGTGCCCTGAGTCACTAACAGTCTGTGATGTGGAATAGGAGAATGTTGAGAAAGGTAGAAGTGATGGTGGCAAATCTGGATTAGAAGTTTTTTGTAGCGATATTCCATGCTATGCCTTCCATGTTTTGTTCTTTGTTTTCATGTTTCCTCTGTTTTTCATCTCAACACGTTTCAATGTCTGAAAATTTCATTTTAACAGGGAAATACTGTAAAAGTGATAATTTGAAATTTATTTCATCATCATTTTGGTGCAAACAATATTAAGAGAATTATATAAGCTTAATATCAATGGTTATGCTTCTAGGGAGAGGCTGGTTTCAGTTTAGCCAATAAACTGATTGGAAAGGCATTAAGTATTCCAGGGGCCTCTGTTCATTGGTACGATAAACCAGGTCAGATTATGTCAATTTTTCCTCATTATCATATTTATCATGTTTTTCTTTTTCTCTCTCCCTGAATAATTACCTGGATGGTTAAAATGATATGGCAGAAATGCGAAAGCAAAGAAAAATGGGTCATATCACTATTGTAGGCCCTTCTATGGGAATTGTGGAAGCTCGGCTGCACTCAATGTTGGGGGAAGAAAGTGTGGATGATCAGTCTTCAGGTCAGTTGCTTCATTGTGGCTTGATAACTGCATCATGTCCATGGAACCTTTTGTTACTCAAGTTTTGTCCAGCAGATCATATAGTTTTTTCTATATCTGTACACATTTTGAGAGGTGCATCCAGAAAATATATATATATATATTTCATCATAATAAAGTTAGTGGCAACTCTTGAGCTTCTGTTTTAGTTACTTGATTTCAAACTAAAAGTGCTGAAAACTTTGTTAATCAATTCTTGCTGTCAACAGAACCAAGCTAGGTTTCTTTTCTTTTGTGAATAAATATTCCATTCACCAATATTATTTTGGGTTAATTTCATTCACCTCCCTTGAGGTTTGGGATAAATACACTTAACTACCTATAATTAGTTTGAAATTTCATCAAATACCTCCTTACCTTGAGTCAAAGCCTCAAAGAGGAGGTGAGTGAACTTAACAAATGAGAAGGGTAAGAGAGGTATTTGACAAAATTTCAAACTAATGATGGTTAAGTGTATTCAGCCCAAACCTCAGAGTAGATGAGTTAGACTAACTCATTATTTTCTATTTCCAGTTCCACTTTTGGCAATCCAGTTGAAGTTGGTAAATGAGTGTAACTAGGTGATGTCTATTTCATTATATTGGTGGCCCCTTCCTGCATCTAAGTATCAAAATGTTAGTTATGTCTTGTTGAGGCTGAGCAGTATAGACAAACAAATTTTCCTTTTATTAAGTTTATTTTATTCAACTATCTTGTTAATGTTGATCACCAACATTTGCTAAATGCAGTAACACCTCGTGTTGGAATCATAATGGGCTCTGATTCAGATCTTCCTGTTATGAAGGATGCTGCAGGGATTTTGAATCACTTTGGTGTGCCTCATGAGGTTACCTTCTTAACATAACTGTGTTGGTTGGGGAAGTCATTCATTTTGGCTTTTATTGTAAATGTTTCCTTGGTATAATATTCCTACTAGACCTTCATAAATTAAACTTTGCAGGTGAGAATAGTTTCAGCACACAGAACTCCTGAAATGATGTTTTCTTATGCAATGTCTGCTCGGGAGCGAGGCGTTCAGATCATCATTGCTGGTGCTGGTGGTGCAGCCCATTTGCCAGGCTAGTTAATTGATAACTATGCTCTGTATTATTGGCGTCTAAATGCATTAATGCATTCAATGTCTCATTGCCATTAAATAAACTGTGACTTGCATTTTAGGTATGGTAGCTGCATTGACTCCCCTACCAGTTATTGGTGTGCCTGTGCGTGCCTCTTCATTAGATGGACTTGACTCCCTCCTATCAATTGTGCAGGTATATTGCATCATAATATATCACATCTTTTGGGTGCACAACATTGCAGATATCAGACAAACTTATTGTCCTAGAAATTGTTTAAGGAGCTAACCATATACTTTTTGTGCCAGTTTCATTTTTAATCAGCATGTCCGTTTCTTTCAATACAATGCAGATGCCAAGGGGTGTTCCTGTTGCTACAGTGGCTATAAATAATGCCACAAATGCTGGTTTGCTGGCAGTAAGAATGTTGGGGGTTAGTGATCCTGACCTACAGGCGAGGTGGGCTCTCTCTCTCTCTCTCTCTCTCTTCTCTGCAGATTTCTGTACTGACCTTCCTCTATCTCACTGTCCTCTCTCCATGTATACTGCATTGTTGGGAAAAAGAAGACAATCCCGTATGCTGATTGGTATTTACGTTGTGTGCAGAATGAGCCAGTACCAAGAAGACACAAAGGATGATGTCTTGGTAAAAGCCGAGAAGCTAGAGAAAGATGGCTGGGAGTCCTATTTGAATCCTTAGTGCTGGCACAGTGTTGGTAATTTCTTGCCCATTCCTTTTTTCCCGGAAAGCTCATACACCTACTATTAGATGACTTTGACGTTGGAAGAAAACCAGCAGGACAACTGCAAAAACATCTTAGAAAAAGATATAGCAATGTAAGTTACAATATTGGGAAGCTGGCAGAGAAAAGGTGGGAGTGATGGTTGTGAGTTTGTATAAGGGAAAGATTTTTTTTTTATCCTAAGGGGGTTCCATGCATTTACAATTTTGCTAAAAGGAAAGATTTTGTATTTCAAGGGTTTCCTTATGATAATGATTAATGACTGCCAGCCATCCATTTGTTTTTTGCCTGTCACCTTGCTTTTTTATATTTTTAGTATAAAATTATTTCATAATGAAAATCTTTTTCTTATTAAAAGAATATATATGAAATAAAAGTGTTATAAAATCTTAAGAAACAAACTGAAACACAGCCATATAGATATAGTAGACATTACTGAACCAGCTAACTAATGACAAATTTCTCAACAATTTCTAACTACTCATTTTAAGAATACCATTGGGCATGCATGCATACTGATGATTCATATGTTCTTTATGCTTTTCAGGAATTGATGACTAATTAATGGGTGAAAATCTATTAAGTATCATGAAGGAAAACCCAAAGGTTATGTTTGGTTCCTTAAAAATGCTAAGAAAAAAAATGTAAAGGAAAATGGTTTTTTCATGTTTGGTTGTCCTATGAAAAATATCAAAGAAAATAAAATATAATTAAATATTTATGTATTTTAAAATTATTTAATCTTTATATTGATGAGTTAAAAATAAATAAAAGGAATTTGAAGTAATAAGAAAAAATAATTTATCCATTTTTAATTTATTTTATTTTTTTTTTCATTTTTTCTTTCTTTCTATTTTTTTTTATTTATTATTATTTTTTTTTTGCATTTTTCCTCAAATTTTCTGTAACCAAACATATCAAAAAAGTAAAATAAAATGAAAATAGTAAATTAATTAGATTCTGGTCAAGACGGCTTGAAACTGAAATAAAAATAATGGAATAAATATGAATGTTACATGAATAAGATTATGTATGTTAACATCAAACAAATGGTTTTCCCACCATATCCTTTGCTTCCAAATGATGGGGTTTCCTACCAAGAAAAGAAAAGAAAAGAAAATGTACGTACATCATAGGGTTTACAGTTTATGAATCTCCATTTGGAGACAATTCCATCAGCTAAATATGTGTACCTTACACACCACCCCCCAGCGCGCCCCCGCCCCCCACCCCACAGAGTGATAGAGACTACCCTTAGAAGATGATCAAGAGCTGGAGTTCTGAATCTGATCATTAGGCTCAGGAAAAGCAGGTGGCGCACGAGCAACACCCATTTGATCAGGATCAGGATCAGCCAAGGTGCATCGTCCGTGGTTACGTTCCGGGATGTAAGTGCATGGGGAGCTGCCAGAGGGTGGCACAGGGCCTCTCTGAAGGGACTGGATTTCCATTACAGCTGAAGTATATTCCTCTATGAATGGCCTTATTGCCACAAGCTGTTGAATATTATTTGAGACGGCAAAAAGAAGAACAAGGATGAGCATTATTGTTGTGGAGTTGGAGTTGTTTCTATTGAAACCCATCTGGGAAATTAACGGACTAATGAAAGGATTATTGGTTTGGAGGAGAAGGTGAGGTCTGTGTTTGAAGTTTGAAGTTTGAAGAGGGAAGGGTGGTGGGCTATTGAGAATGATGTGAGGAATTGGTGGTAACTCTGCGCCTATATTTATAAGCCATAATTTTTATTATTTATTATTTATTATTTATTATTTATTATTTATTATTTATTTATTTATTTGACCATACAGCCTGTCGTCCACGCTTTTGAAATCAAAGAGTTGAAGCTTGAGAGAGGCGCAAGATGAAGATGGTCCATGGTTTCACTGCTTTGGAATAAGTCCTTACGTTCCCTCCACCTAAGCCAAAGGTCTAACTTAGACTGCTACCTCCACCCAAATGATCAATCATATCAATTCTATATGATGCCTCAATTTTATATTCGAATATTCACATATTATTATTATTATTATTATTATTATTATTATTATTATTATATATGTACGTCAATATATTGCATATCTGTCTTAATTTGTGAGTGATGGTAATAGTTTTAGTTGTTTTTGTAGACCCATTTGAATAATTAAATTATGTCATGAAAACATTCATATTTATAAGTATTACCAACTAAAATTAAGAAATATTCTCCAAAATAATCCTCCTTAATTTGGTGTGTCCTATATACTACAAGTTATTTCTTATAAAAAAATCAAATATAAAAATATTATGAAAATTATTTATTTATTTATAAATTATATTTACTCTAAAATAATTCACCTACTCAAGTATATGCATATTTAAAAAAAGTATTTTAATCTTTCTTTCATTTGTCCCCAATACATTAAAATTAAAAAATTACTTGTCATAAAAAAAATTGTAAATTTATATAAAGATATTTTAAAATATAAAAATTCATAAATAAAAAATTAAGGTTAGACATTTGTTTGAGATGAGAATGAGAATAAATTTAAATAATTATGACAGGACATGATAATGATGTAGGCAACCCAAAACTCACCTTTATTGATGTCTTTTTCAATTCCTTTCCCCAATATTAAATATATATTTATTTAGAAAAGATAAATAGTCAAGGCATAAAAATAGGTTTGAACCTAAGTAAATTGTACATCGATTCATGTGTGGACTTATACCAAAGTAGTCAAAAATGGAAATATAGACTATTTTGTGGTTCAAGAATCAAAGGTTGGTGTCTTTGATTCCTAACATGAGACCGGCGGTCAACTCATTCTTTGGAACACATCAAAACTTTATCTTATATACCACCACCATTCTAGAATTCTCCAAAACAAGTCAACAAATTAACCAAACCCCTTCATTCATATCCATTTTCCAAATTAAATAGAGATTCATAACTTAAAACGACATAAATAATAACTGTACATATATTATTCGATTTTCAATAATAGCGGTACATCGGGATTGACAAAGTTTAATACGATTTATCAATATAATACAAACCTAACACGTTTTTCATATGTTTGGATCAAATTTATGTTGATAACTTGTTTAATAAATACGTAATTTGTGGTCAATCTACATAATTCGAATTGACCCGAATTGATTCATTTAATAATCTTGTTATTAATTTAATTATATTTTTAAATAAATAGGTCAAATGAGTCGTAAATATGTTTGATTGAAACATTAATCATATAGATATATATATATATATATATATATATAAAACTTAACTCAATTTAATTACTAAATAGGATAATATGATTATTAAATGGGTTAAATGAGTTATATGATGTGTTATTTAATAATTAAAAAATATTTGAGTTTATATTTTTTACATGATTATGATTTGTATTTAATTTTGATTGAATTATATAGTAAAAATCGATAAGAAAACCAACTTGACACCCCTAGTTTTACCATTTCAGCAACATACTCTATATATAGCATGTGGAGTCAATAGCGGTTTGGAGAGTTAATGTTTGAGTGGGTCTATGGTTGGGCTTAGTGATTGGAACCAGGTTGGTCATTTGACCGGGTGCCTTACCTAGTAGGTTTCCTCATTCAACCCAGAGGTCCACATCTTTAGTCTAGGTTGGTTTTCTACATTTAATGATTTAATCTAGCTTAGTCAATTTTCTTTTATTTATTATTATTTTGTAACAATTAAGTCTAGATGAGCATAAACCGACAAATAAAATTACAAAAAAAAAAAATCTAAAATTACTATATAAAATAATAAAAAAAGCAAAAATAAAGGATGTGTAAATATAATATAATCTATTTAAATTTAGTGAAATAATTTTTTTATTATTAAGGGTTTTTAAGTCATATTTGTTATTTGTCAAATATATTTTATTTAGAGTTAATTTCGTTTACACCCGTGAGAATTGATATCAATATGCTTAATCATCGATAAGTTTAAATTTCATCAATTAACAACTCTATTGATGTATTCATTTTTTTTATTAAAAAAAAAAGGTGAAAATATTTTAGACAGATGGATTTAACAATTTTTTTAAATAATAAATTTTATTTTCTAAAATATACATTTTATAGATAAAATATATCTATGTGGATGTTATCTAATGAAATTTAAAACCATTGAGTGCTTAACTTATTTACATTAATCTTAAGGGTGGTGTGAATGAAATTATCCGAACTTTATTTATGACATTATCTTTAATTTTACTATATATATTATTTTTAGGGATGCAAATTGGTAGGTTAATCCCACATCTAACATTTGGATAAATGTAAAAAATCATTTTTAATACTTAAATTGAATTTGTGTTAAATTTTTTCAATTAGAACTCAATTAATGAAATCATTTTCTTTTTGAATTTTTAAGCAAAAACATCAAATTATAATTATATTATATACTTTTTTATTTAATATATATTTACACTTATTTATTTTTAATAAATTATAATTATATTATATACACCGTAGATAACTAGTAATCCCATTATTTTTAATAAATTCTCTATATTGCTTTCTTAAAAGTATCTGCATAAATTACTTTAACAATATTACGGTGTTTGAAAATACCTTTTGCTTTCTCCTTTGATGAAAATTCATAATGGTATGAATGCACAATATTTCAAAGATTTTGTGCAACAAGACTCATGCTCAATTTGTTTACACATTCTTCACATGACTTCATGCATAGTCTTTTTGGAAAACATGGAAAACAAAATCATTTTGAGTTTCACCTTCCTAGAAACACATCACTGAAATTCATAGGATTTTTTTTCTCGGTTTTTGAGTTGAAATCTAAAAAAGTTTCAAACAGAGAAAAAGAGAAAAAAAAAATTCTTATTATAAATTATCTTAAAAATAGAAACAACTTAAAGCTATTAAAATTTAAATAGATGTAATAAAAGAAAATAAATATTAATTTACTCCTTTTCTTCCTCACAATAAACCCTAGGACAAAAAATTTTCTTTGAAATTTGTTTGTTAACAAAAAAATTTGAGATAAATTCAAACCTAATTCCAATAATTTTAAAATATGTACTACAAGAATTTATATAACTTCAAAGTTAATATTTTAGGAGTTATGACTTATGTAAATTTTTAATAAAAGTTTGTTATAAAGATACTTAAAAAAACATTTAGAAATAATTTAAAAGCATTCTAGAAATAAGAAATTTTGAAATAAAATAAAATAAAAGAGAAATGAGAAAAAAAAAAAAATGATTTCATGGTGTGCGAGCATGCAAAGCCTATTCCAAAGTATAATTTCATATGCCCATAAAGATATGGGAAAGTATGATTTTGGATAGTGTAAACTTGAAGAGTATTTTGATTATTAACTTCTCTATGATATGAACATCCTCGATATTCATGTATTCTTTATGCTTTTAATAACAAGGATTCAAAAGATTAAACAGACATTGTTCCATCTTTTTTTGAGTCTCACTAATTGATAAATAAATGGGTCAAAGTCTATGAAGTGTTATTTTATCTTCTTTGAATGCTATAATCATTCAAGGAAAAACTGTAGAATACACCAAACATGCAAACACCAAAAATATAAAAATAAAATGAAAGAAGTACGTGCAAGAAGAAAAACCTAAAATATAACAATAAATTAGATGCTGATCAACACTATTTGATCCTGGAAAAATAAATAGTTGCACATGAATGGTTATTTATGTTGACATGAAACAAGTGGTACGTTTTCCCACCATATCATTTGCCTTGGAACAATGAGTCCCAAACAAGAAAAGAAAGTATATCATAGGGTTTACAGTGTATATATGAATCTCCATTTGGAGCTTATTAATCCATCAGCTACATATCTACTACATCCACCTTCCCACAAAGAGTACTGCTTCCTCCACCGTCTCTAGCAACTGATTCCTTTGGAAGATGATCAAGAGCTGGAGTTTTGAACGTGATCATTAGGCTCAGGAAAAGCAGGTGGCGCATGAGCAACACCCATTTGATCAGGATCAGGATCAGCCAAAGTGCATCGTCCGTGGTTACGTTCCGGGATGTAAGTGCATGGGGAGCTGCCAGAGGGTGGCACAGGGCCTCTCTGGAGGGACTGAATTTCGATTACAGCTGAAGCATATCCCTCTATTAATGGCCTTATTGCCACAAGCTGTTGAATATTGTCTGAGACGGCAAAAAGAAGAAGAAGGATGAGCATTATTGTTGTGGAGTTGGAGTTGTTTCTGTGAAAACCCATCTGGGAAATTAATGGACTAATGAAAGGATTATCGGCTTGGAGGAGATGAGGGCTGTGTTTGAAGATTGAAGAGGGAGAAAGGGTGGTGGGGTTTGAGAATGATGTGAGGAATTGGTAGTAACATTATGCCTATATTTATAAGCCATAATTTCTTCTTCATTGTTTTTATTTTTTATTTTTTATTATTATTATTATTTTGACCATGTAGCCGCGTTACCGTGCCTTTGAAATCAAAGACTTGAAGCTTGAGAGGACCCCGTGAGCAAGGTAGTCCATATTTTCACTACTTTGGAATAAGTCCAGAAGTGGGATTCTCATTTTTCCCACTCAATCGAAAGGTATAATTTAGACCGCTTGCTCCACCTAAATGACCAATCATATCAAACTCTTATAAGATGCCTCAATTTATTATCCAATATTCACTTAATATGTTATAAAACAATATAAAAACTTGTTCCAATTATATATGCAATTAAAGTAACGGGTACGGCATGGATATGAATTCTAGGTTTTTTTTATTAATATAGTCACAATTTTAGAAGCATTAATTCATTTTTTTAATTTTATTTACGTGTTAAAATTATATTTTAAATAGAGCATAATAATAATAATAAATTATTAATATTATTATTATTATTGAAAAAACAACAAGGGTTGGGGTACTTTTTCTTAGCTGCATGCACTGCTTTATTCCCATTAATACAAATATAGAAATTATAACTATTAATAAAATGGAATAAAATGAAATTTTGAATTATGTGCGATGACAACATGATTTAAAACTTAGAAGAAAATATTTATTATTATTGCATGGGGAACTTTACCCGACTAACTATTAATTTATTACGCATATGAATGAATTGTAACGCTAAGTTTTATATTTAAGTAATTAATTTATGAGCGATGATAGTAAATAGTTGTTTTGTAGAGCCATTTAAATAATTAAATTATGTTATGAAAACAATCATGTTCATAAGTATTATCATATAAATTTAAGAAATATTCTCCAAAATAATACTACTTAATTTGGTGTTTCCTATCCTACAATTTATTTCTTATAAAAATCAAATGTCAAAATATTATGAAAATTATTTCTTTATTTTTAAATTATATTTACTCTAAAATAATTCAGCATTTTTTAAATGGTTGGGATAAAATTAAGTTAAAATAATCTTCTTTCTGTAAAATAAAAAATAAAAAATTAAACACACCTAAAATAAAAATACAAGGTAACTTAATTTCCTTAAAAGAAAAAAATATGAAATTTTTTATTAATTATGAAAATTTTGATTAATTAATTTACTAATTTATATTCAAATGATTGAAAATTAATTAATTAATTTATATTTGGTACATGTCGAAAAATATAATTATTCAAATATGCTCAAGTCTTATTATTTTGTATCAAATTTAGCCTTTTTTTTTTTTTCTTTTTTTTGTATCTTGGCTCATTAATTCCATTATTATCCAATTATCTAGATTTTACCAGATGCATTTTGGAGATGTGAATTTGAATAAATAGGAACTTAAATTTTTCCAATTTTCTAAATAACTAATATTGGAAGGGGTGGGATCATTGGGATGGTGGCCTGACTGACAACTCTAGACAACGGAAGTTGGTGTGTATTCGAAGAAATACTTTGTATTCGAGAGTTTGATTGAGACCATGAACAAGGCCCCAAGTCCCATTATGAGAATGAGAATGGATTTAGATAATTGGGGTGAGGCAGGACAAGATGTAGACAACCTCCAAAACTCACCTTTATTAATGTCATTTTCAATTCGTATTCTTGATATCAAATATAATTTTAATTGGAAAAGATAAATAGTCAATACATATAAATGGGTTTGAAACTATATAAATTATATATCAATGTGTGGCAAAGTAGTCAAAAATGAAAACATGGACTATTTTGTGGTTCAAGAATCAAAGGTTTGCGTCTTTGATTCCACACATGAGACCAGTGGTCAATTCACTCTTTGTAACAGTTCTCCAAAACAAATCAACCCTTCATTCATATCCATTTCCCAAATTAAATGGATATTCATATATTAAAAGGACATAAATAATAGAGTTGCCTCTATATATAATGTGAAAACTTTAAATAAACAAATAAGAAAAAAACAAATCAGGTTTTATCTAAGGTTCCCAAAACTTAAAATGATTTGTCAACATAATACGAACTTAACATGTTTTTCATGGATTTGGATTGAATATAAATAAGCTTGGATTATGTTCATATTGACTTGTATAACCCGTTTAATAAATAGGTAATTTTTTTGTCAATCTCCATAATACAGATTTGACCCAAATTGATCTATTTAATAATCTCGTTATTAATCTAGCTATATTTTAAACCATTTGATCATATTTAACTCATTTTAAATTTATTTTTAAATAAATATGTCAATTAAGTTATAAGCGTGTTTGATTGAAATATTAATCATATAGACATATACAAGACTTACGTCAACTTGATTATTAAATATGAGGATATGATTATTAAATAGATTATATGATGTGTTACTTATTTAATAATTAAGTAATATTTGAATTTATATTTTTTATACCATTATTTTTCGTATTGGGTTAGGATTAAGTTATGTAGTAAAATACTTAGGTTTTAACACGAGACAACACAACCCACCACGACGAAATGTGAACCCTAGCTAGTTTTACCATTTCAGCAACATATTCTGTATAGCATGTGAAGTCAATAGTGGTTTGGAGAGTTAATGTTTGAGTGGGTCTATGGTTGGGTTTAGTAATTGGAACCAGGTTGGTCAATTGACCGGGTGCGCCATCTCGTGGGTTTCCGGTTTCCTCATTCAACCCAGAGGTCCACATCTTTAGTCTAGGTTGGTTTTCTATATTTAGTGATTTAATCTAGGTTGGTCAATTTATTTAATTATTTATTATTATTTTTTGTAATAATTAAGTCTAGATAGGGCATAAAACAATAAATAAAATTACAAAAAATACATAAAAAAGAAAAAAGAAAAAAGAAAAAATCAAGGATGTGTAAATGTAATATAATCTATTTAAATTTAGTGAAATAAAATTTTTATCCTAAGTTAGTATTAATGGTTTAAAAGTCATATTTGTTATTTGTCAAGTACATTTTATTTAGAGTTAATTTTGTTCACACCCATGATATTTGGTATAAATATATTTAATCCTTGTTAGTTTTAAATTTCATCGATTAAGACCTTTATTGATGTATTCATTAAAAAAAAAGATGAAAATATTTTTGATAGATATATTTAAAAATTTTCTAAATAATAAATTTTATTTTCTAAAATATAAATTTTATAGATAAAATATATCTACAGGGATGTTATGTAATGAAATTCAAAACCAATGGATGCTTAATATATTTACACTAATCTTAAGGATGTTGTGAATGAAATCATCCGGCTTTATTTATGATATTATCTTTAATTTTATTATACATGTATTATTTTTAGGGATGCAGCTTTGGTGGGTTAATCCAATCTAGTCTAAAATTTGGGTTGATTAAAAAATCATTTTCAATATTAAGCTTGGATTTATGATAAATTTATGATATATGGTAAAATATCATATACTTTTAAATTTTTAATCAAATATATAAATTTTTTTTATTTTTTTTATTATTTTCTTGAAATTTTGTCATATTTGTTATTTAAATTTTGGTACGAATGTATATATATAAAAATTTTTTAAAAAATATTATTAATAGATTTTGAATCATATGACTTAATCAATTCAAATCTAATTAATAAAAGATTTGAATTTAGAACCATGTGTCACTTATTAAAACCACCTATATATAATGTTCATCCTAACCAATTGACTACCTTGCTGGGTTAGAAAAGATGACATTGAGTTATGTTTGAATTGGATACCTCAATTTAGAGATCGGGTTATATTAAATTGAAGTTGATTATTTTTTAATTTGGATTAGACTCAAGTTAATTATGAATTCAATCGATTCATCCAAATTAAAGTCATAATTAATTTTTTAAGAAAAATTAGTTTATTATGTGTATCATGATTATCATATCATTTTTAAAGTTATCTCTACCTTTTTCATATTTTTGTCAATTTAAACATATTTAATTTTATTATTATTATTATAAAAGCTTCCGTCAACATTAATGCTTCCATCAAATAAAATCATGATATTTTTGTTGATATGGACATTTTGGTGGTTAATTACTCTCATGATTCATATCTTTTTAGTGGCTCTCGTAATCAACTTGAAGCAATTCTAGATTTTTTTTTTTCATGTATATTTGAGAGCAATTCTAATACAAGCGCTTTTAATGGTTAGCCATTTTGCCCACAATTCTTTAGAATTTTCTACATAAACCAAAAAATTGTTTAAGATAATGATTTTTTAATATGTCATATAACACAATTTTAATTTTTTTTAATACCTATCAAGGGCAGGAATGACTTTAACCAATTATCCTAAGTTTTAAGATTTTATTATAAAAGAATTAATTTGTTAAAAATAGATGAAATGATTCTCATATTTGTAATTTTAACCTTTTTTATGTTAATTTATTTTTGAAGAGTAGTCTATATTTTTTTTTTACATAAATGTTCTTAACTATTTCAAATATTTACATAGGTTTTAAAAGAAAATATTATTTCTAAAAAAAAAAAAAAAAAGATATTTTAGTCAAAATATGACCAAAATATGATAGAGAGTTAGATTTTTTAAAATTGGATTTTTAATTATCCTTTTAATCAAATAACTTTTAATAAAAATTTCTATTTAATGAAGAAAAACATTTCAATATATATTAGAAAATGTTAAAAAATAAAAATAAAAACCTTTTAAACATTAGAAATCAGAAATTAATGTAGGGGTGGTATTTCAATTTCAATTCCAATTCATGGGAAACATACAAGGTTGTTTTCTTGGGTAGAGATGTAGTTGCTTGTGCAGACCAGTGGAGTCAGGGTCAAACATGAAAATTATATTTCAAACACATATATAGCAATTAAATACATGTGAATAGGTTTAAGCTGCAATGTCTTAAATACTAGCATTCGTGTAGGCTTATTCCAAAGTCAAAATATGCACCATTAATTTCAAAAGTTTTGACTAATTGATTTCAAACACATCACACCGCGCCTCGCTGTGTGACGACTCTATTCAACTCAATGCCCTTTTAACCTCAAAAACTACACCTCAATTGTGTACGTTGGTATATACTTTGTGGTTTCCTTATTGTCGCAAGTGCTTCAACCAGGTCCCAAAAGGAGGAACTAGGTTGCAAAGCTTAATGGTATGATTTCAGACCAAGTTTGGGGCGCTTTCGACTGTCTTAGTGCTTTCGAAGTGTCCATTGAATCTCTCTTTCAATACCCGGTTTCCACAAAGCATTGCCCTTGGTAGCTCAATACCCTTTTAACCTCAAAAACTACACTTCAATTGTGTACATACATACATATATATATATATACATATGTATATCAATTTTTATCACAAATGAGTCTTACATATAAAAGGAAATAAAGAGTAATTTACCATTTTTCTGCTTTCTTGTTTCTCTCAATTTTTTTCTACCTTAACAATAAACCCCAAGACAAAATTTTCTCTTTGAAATTCAATTGTTAACAAAAAAGTTTTTGAGATAAATTTAAAGTTAATTCCAATAATTTTAAAATATTATATTTATACAAGAAGAATTTATATAACTTCAAAGTTAATATTTTAGGAATTATGATTTATGTAAATTTTTAATAAAAGTTTGTTGTAAGGACACTTAAAAAAACATTTAGAAATAATTTAAATGTGTTGTAGAAAGAAGAAATTTTGAAATAAAATAAAATGATTTCACGGTGTCTGAGCATGCAAAGTCTGTTCACGAGTATAGTTTGAAATGGCTTTAAAGTTGTCGAGAAGTATAATTTCATATGCCCTTAAAGATGTGCGAAAGTATAATTTTGGACAGTGTAAACTTGAAGAGTATTTTGATTATTTCCTTAACATGAAACAAATGGTTTTCCCACCATATCCTTTGCCTCCAAACGATGAGTCCCAAGCAGGAAAAGAAAAGAAAAGAAAAGAAAAGAAAATAAATTGAATGTGTATCATCCAGTTTACAGTTTATGAGTCTCCATTTTAGAGCTAATTATATTCCATCAGCTACATATCTACTACATGCACCTTCCCAAAAAGACTGCTTCCTCCACTGTCCCTAACAACTGGTTCCCTTAGAAGATTATCAAGAGCTGGAGTCTTGAACGTGATCATTAGGCTCAGGAAAAGCAGGTGGCGCATGAGCAACACCCATTTGACCATGATCAGGATCAGGATCAGCCAAGGTGCATCGTCCGTGGTTACGTTCCGGGATGTAAGTGCACGGGGAGCTACCAGAGGGTGGCACAGGGCCTCTCTGAAGGGACTGAATTTCCATTACAGCTGAAGCAAATCCCTCTATGAATGGCCTTATTGCCACAAGCTGTTGAATATTATTTGAGACGGCAAAAAGAAGAACAAGGATGAGCATTATTGTTGTGGAGTTGGAGTTGTTTCTATTGAAACCCATCTGGGAAATTAATGGATTAATGGACTAATGAAAGGATTATTGGTTTGGAGGAGGAGGTGAGGTCTGTGTTTGAAGTTTGAAGTTTGAAGAGGGAAGGGTGGTGGGCTTTTGAGAATGATGTGAGGAATTGGTGGTAACTCTGCGCCTATATTTATAAGCCATATTTTTTTATTTTTTTGTTCTTTGACCATATAGCCGCTCTTCCACGCCTTTGAAATCAAAGAGTTGAAGCTCGAGAGAGCCCCAAGATGAAGACGGTCCATATTTTCACTACTTGGAATAAGTCCATATGTGGGATTTTCATTTTTCCCACCCAAGCCAAAGGCAAACTTAGACTGCCACCTCCACCTAAATGACAAATCATATCAATTCTAGATGGTGCCTCAATTTTGTCATCCAATATTCACTTAATAATAATAATAATAATAATATTATTATTATTATTATTATTATTAGATAGTAGTCATATATATCCCTGTATAAGAAAACAATGAGGGTTGGACTTTTTCTTTGTTGCATGCATGTCTTGTTCCCATTAATACAAATTTAGAAAATAATAAACTACAAATAAAATGGAATAAAATTTGAATTATGTCTCATAATGACAACATGATTTAAAACTTAGCAGAAAATATTTTTTATTATTATGCCACCAACTACTAATTAATGTATTATGCATATGAATGAATTATAATGCTAAGTTTTAAACTTAAGTAATTAATTTATTGGAACATGGATTAAAACAATTGACTTGGTTTTGGTTAATTTTGTACTTCAATATCGTGCATATCTGTCTCAATTTATAATTAAATTATGTTATGAAAACAATCATATTTATGAGTATATATTATCACATAAAATTAAGAAATATTCTTCAAAATAATACTACTTAATTTGGTGTATATATCTTGTAGTAATTTCTTATGAAAAATCAAATATCAAAATTTTATCAAAATTTTTAAATGGTTGGGATAAAATTAAATTAAAATAATCTTCTTTATTTTTTTAAAATTTAAAATAAAAATACAAGGTAACTTTCCTCAAAAGAAAAAATATAGAAAAAAAATGAAAATTTTGATTAATTAATCAACTAATTTATATTCAAATGATTGAAAATCTTATAAGACATGGAGAAGGTAGCTTGTTATAATATCAATTCGGTACATGTTGAAAAATATAATTAATCACATAGCATCGTATATATGCTCAAGTCTTATTATTTTGTACCAAATTTGGCCCCATTATTTTGTATGTTGGCTCATTAATTCTATTATTATCCAATAATCTTGATTTTACCATATTAGTAAAGTTTAAAATGATTTGTCAACATAATATAAACTTAACAACTTTTTCGTGAGTTTGGATTTAGTATATATAGGTTTAAGTCAAATTTTCATCAACCTGCATAACTAGTTTAATAAATAAATAATTTTTGGATCAATTTATATAACACGAAATTGGTTAGAATTGATCCATTTAGTAATATCGTTATTGACCTAATTATATTTTTAAATCATTTAACTTTATTTAACTTATTTTAAATTTATTTTTAAATAAATAAATCAATTTAATTATAAGCATGTTTGATTGAAACATTAATCATGTACACGTATACAAGACTTAACTCAAACTGATTTTAAATAAAAGGATATAATTATTAAATAAGTTAAATAGATGACATAACTGTTACCTATTTAATCATTAGGTGATATTTGAGTTTATGATTTTTACACTATTATTATTCACTTTTCCACCTTTACATAGATTTAGATTAAACTATGTAGTAAAATACCTAAATTTTGAAACTTCACGAATACGACTACAACTACGAATTTCCATTAGTTTTGCATTTCAACAACGTAGCATGTGGAGTCAATAGCGGTTCGGAGAGTTAACATGGTTGCGTCCATGGTTGGGTTTAGTGATGGAACCAGGTTGGTCAATTGACCGGGTGCCTCACCTCGTGGGTTTCGTCATTGAACCCGGAGGTCCACATCTTTAGTCTAGGTTTGTTTTCTACATTTAATGATTTAATCCAGGTCAGTCAATTTTCTTTTTTATTTATTTATTTTTTGTAATAATTAAGTCTAGATGGAGCATAAACCAACAAATAAATTATTTTTAAAAAAACATTTCTAAAATTTACTGTTAGCCCAAGGATTCTTTATGTTCTCATTTACTCTCTCTCTCTCTCTCTCTCTATATATATATGTATATATATAAGCAAAAATCAAGTAATATGTGGATTAATATAATCTATTTTAATTTAGAAAAATAAAATTATTACTAATTTTAAATTTCATTGGTTAAGACCTCAATTGATGTATTCATTTAAAAAAAATTAGGGAAAAATATAAGAAAAATGGATTTTGACTCACTAATTGAAAAAATATGAAAAAATGAACCTCAACTTTTATAAATCAGTTTTACCTTCATCAAATTTTAAATATTTTAAAATATATACACTTTTTCATAAATCAAATAATTATTTTATAAAATACCATTTTACCTAATAATATTGCATAAAATTATTAAAAATTAATTTGTAATTTTAATTTGATAAAAGTATCTTACAAATAAATATATTATAAATTTTTTATTATAAAATATGGTGTATAAATCATTTGGGAAATTTTCCCAAAATCCTCAAATGATAAATAAATTCTTTCTAATTCCCTTAATAATAATGATTTTATATTGTGTATTATATCAATTCAGTCACCTTCTATTTTTTTAATAAAATTAAATAAAAAAATTATTAGTTTACATCAATAATAAAATAAGAAATTTTAAAAATTAAAAATACAATTAAAACAAAAAAATTAAATACAATTAAAAGCAAAAAAATTAAAATTTTAAAAAATAAAATATTGACTCTTATTATATTTCCAATTCTTTCCTAAATCTATATTTTTTATTAGTGTGATTTAGCCAAATAAAAGTTAATATTTTATTTTTATATTTTTAACTTTAAAGTTTTTTAGTTTTAATTATATCTTTAATTTTTAAAATTTCTTATTTTATTAATCTCAAATCAATTCTCATATTAAAAAAAAAAAATTGTTATTAGATGTTATTAAAATAACAAGTAAAAAGTTATTTCAAAAAATAATTATCTGATTTATGAAAAAGTGCATGTATTCTAAGATATTTTTAAATGGATGAGGATAAAGCTCATTTATAAAAATTGACATTCTTTTTTTAATATATATATTTTAAAATTAATGAATCAAATTTCACTTTTCTCTAATTTCTAAGTAAAAGATTTCATTTTTACACTTATTTGAAAAAAAAAAATCTCAAATTTTATTAAAAGATTTATTGAAATTTCTTTTAAAATATTTATTTCTGAAAAAAAATTGAAAAGTTTCTAATCAAACTTCTAACCACTTTAAAATTATTTTGATACATTTTTTTTTTAATTCTTTTGATATATTACTTTTTTTTTTTTTTTTTCTTGCCAATATTTTGGACTAAAAGATAAGGACAATATTATATTTTGTCACCCTAACCAAACTTTCTAGCTCAGCCATTGTTTGTGTTATTTAGACTTTTATGGAGTTTTTAATAGGGATTCAAGTGGAGAAAGAAAGGAATACAAGAAGAAAAGCGTAAAATATAACAATAAATTAGATGATGATCAAGACAACTTTATACTGGAAAATAAATAAATAAATAATTGTACACGAATGATTATTTATGTTGACATGAAACAAATGGTTTTCCCACCATATCCTTCGCCTCCAAACGATGAGTCCCAAGCAGGAAAAGAAAAGAAAATGAATGTGTATCATCCAGTTTACAGTTTATATATGAATCTCCATGTGGAGCTAATTAATCCATCAGCTACATATCTACTACATGCACCTTCCCACAAAGAGCACTGCTTCCTCCACTGTCTCCAACAACTGATTCCTTTAGAAGATGATCAGGAGCTGGAGTTCTGAATCTGATCATTGGGCTCAGGAAAAGCAGGTGGCGCACGAGCAACACCCATTTGATCAGGATCAGCATCAGCCAAGGTGCATCGTCCGTGGTTACGTTCCGGGATGTAAGTGCATGGGGAGCTGCCAGAGGGTGGCACAGGGCCTCTCTGAAGGGACTGAATTTCGATTACAGCTGAAGCATATTCCTCTATGAATGGCCTTATTGCCACAAGCTGTTGAATATTATTTGAGACGGCAAAAAGAAGAACAAGGATGAGCATTATTGTTGTGGAGTTGGAGCTGTTTCTGTGAAAACCCATCTCGGAAATTAATGGACTAACGAAAGGATTATTGATTTGGAGGAGGAGGTGAGGTCTGTGTTTGAAGAGAGAGAAAGGGTGGTGGGGTTTGAGAATGATGTGAGGAATTGGTGGTAACACAGCACCTATATTTATAAGCCATATTATTTATTTATTTATTTATTTTTGACCATGTAACCGCGTTTCCGAGCCTTTGAAACCAAAGACTTGACGCTCGAGAGGACCCCGTGAGAAAGGTAGTCCATATTTTCACTGCTTCGGAATAAGTCCATATGTGGGATTTTTACATACTCTAAGTATCTATATATATAAATATTTTAATTTTTTTTTTCATTTATCCCTGTTTAATAAGTTAAAATAATAAAAAAATCACTTATCATAAAAATAAATTATAAAATTCATAAATAAAAAATTAAGCTTGTCGATTTATAAATCAACTCTTCATATTATTTAGCTTACAAATACTTATTTTAACAAAAATGCCTTCATTTTTTCTTATAAAATTAATATTCTCTTCTAAAATTTAAAAAAAAAAAAAAAAACCAAAATATTGAATTTATTCATATAAAAAAAGTGAATTATTTTTCAAGTTCAAACATGTGAAAATTTAAATTTACAAATTTAACATCATTTTACCCATTTTAATCAAATAATATTTTAGAATTGATAAATAATATATCAATCCATGCGTGGACTTATTCCAAAGTAATGAAAAATGAAAATAGAGACCATTTTGTGGTTGAACGGTTCGTGTCATTGAATTCAAAACATGACATGCACCGGCGGTCAATGGGCAAAAATGAACCATGTTTGATCTTTTTTATTTTTTTTATGTCGAACATCATTATTTTAATATTAAATATAATATAATATGTTTAAATTTAATCAAATATAGTTTTCATTCCTATATCAATATTTATCCATAGGTGGGTATTCTATTTTTTCAATAGAGATCAATAGAGTCAAATATGAAGGGAAAATAAAATATAGTTTTTTTATATTTGATTATATTCTAAAAAATATGGAGGAAAGTCAAATATAATTAAATTAATAAAAATGATTTATTAATTTTAAATATATTTTTTATTTTTCTTCTACTTTTCTTCTTTATTTTCTTTCTTTTGTATTTTCCATTCAAAGTTTCTAGAATCATACATAGCCTATATTTCAAAGCCATATAACAAATACATGGGAATAAGTTTATCTCTCTCAATACACATTAATCTAATCAAATCGGTTATCCTAAATATAACATAATTAAGTAATCAAATTATATATGTAAAATCTCCAAAATATCACAATTTAGGATTATAAGTAGGCACCACACATTTTAACATGAATTCCTTTATTTCAGCTTATTGTAAATGTCTGCTAGCTCGGGAGCGAGGCGTACGTTCAGATTGTCATTGCTGGTGCTGGTGGTGCAGCCCATTTGCCAGGCTAGTTAATTGATAACTTATGGCTCCGTATACTGGCATCTAAATGCATTAAATGTCTCATTGCCATTGAAGAAACCATGACTTGCATTTTATGTATGGTAGCTGCATCGACTCCATTACTAGTTATTGGTGTGCCCGTGCGTGCCGCTGCATTAGGTATCAGACTTGACTCCCTCTTATCGATTGTGCAGGTTTATTGCACCATAATGTATTATGTCTTTAGGGTGCATCATGTTGCGGATATCAGACAAGCACATTCTTTAAGGAGCTAACCATATACTATCCTTGTCAGTTTTATCTTTATTTTTAATCAGCTTGTCATTGCTTTCAATGCAATGCAGATGCCAAGGGGTGTTCCTGTTGCTACAGTGGCTATAAACAATGCCACAAATGCTAGTTTGCTGGCAGTAAGAATGTTGGGGGTTGGTGATCCTGACCTACAGGTGAGGTTGGGCTCCCCCCCTCACTCTCTCTCTCTCTCTCTCTCTGCAGATTGCTTTGTTGGGCTTCCTCTATCTCACTGTGCTCTCTCCAGGGATACTGCATTGTTGGGCCCTCTTTTCTCGCTCTATGGGAAAAAGAAGACAAATCCCATGTACTGATATAGTATTTATGTTGTGGGCGGAATGAGCCAGCACAGGAAGACACAAAGGATGATGTCTTAGTAAAAGCCGAGAAGCTAGAGAAAGATGGCTGGGAGTCCTATTTGAATCCTTAGTGCTGGCTCAGTTTTGGTAATTTCTTGCCCATTCTTTTTTTCCCGGAAAGCTCATAAACTTACTATTAGATGATTTTGAGGTTGGAAAAAAATCAACATCAGCAAAGACCATTAGGAATAAGGACAGGTGCAAAAACATCTGAGAAAGATGTAGCAATGTTTAAGTTACAATATTGGGAAGCTGGGAAAGCAAAAGTGGGGAGCAGGCAGTGGCGGTGGTTCCTGGCTTTGTGTTTGTTTAAAAGCAAAATTGGCTAGTTATTTTTTTTGAAAAAATTGGTATCAAACCTTTCAAAAAAGTTATAATTCTTTTTTTTTTTTAAGGAAAATGATTTTCTCATATTTTGTTATATTATAGAAGAAAATGTTAAAGAAAGTTGAATATAATTAAATTGATCAATAAAAAATTTATATATTTAATTTTTTTTTTTTACAGAGAACAGTTAAATAAGTGAAAAGTTAATTTGAAGTAATATATAAAAATAATTTATTGATTTTTTTTTTTCCTTCTCCTTTTCCTCTTTATTTTCTCCTTTGGCATTTTCATTCAAACTTTTGAAGAATGAAACATAACCTTAGAAAATATCACGGGTATTTCAAAATCTTAACTATATCAATAAAATATAAAAATAAAATTAAATATAAAATTAATTACGTTTCAAGAACCACAAAAAAAATAATGTTATAAATTTTATATAAAATTAAAAAATAAATTTATTTTATAAAGTTAATTCAACTCATCTCCCTTAAGGTTTAGGTTGAATATGCTTAACTAATATTAATTTGAAATTTTATCAAATATCTTTCCTCATTTTATTTATTTATTAATTTCACTCGCTTTCCTTTCCACTCAAAAATAAAAGGGTATGGCTAAGTACATTTAATCCAAACCTCAAAGAACCAAATATATTTAATTCAAATGAGAAAAATTAAGCTTTATTTTATTAAGTTAAATAAAATTAAAAAGAAAATAGAATATATTATAAAATCTACTTATATCATCACTTTTTGTTTCCTTTTATTCTATTTTTATCATTTTTTTTCTTATATTGTATATTATCCTAAATTTTTTTCTAACTAATAATTTTTTTGAATAAAATTAAGTTATTTTTATCATTTTGTATTTTATAGTTTATTAAATAATTTTTTCGTGGTATTTTCTCTACCATCATTTGAAAATTTAAAAATTGTTTACATTAATTGGATTTATATTTTGTCTTAGCCCTTGAAGATAATGTAACTAAGAAATACTTTAAACCATAAATGACAATAAAAATCAAATTCTTAGTGACTACTACTTTATTTAAGTTGATATATGAATTCATTAAAAGTTTAAATATCAAGATATTTAATATGTTAGAGATATTATTATATAATTGATAATTTATAAGTAAAAGATTTTATCACTTTCAAAATTTAATTGATTTTACACTTATTTGAAAAAAAAAATATCTCAAATTTTATTGAATTTTTTTTAAAATGTTATAAAATATGAGATTTTGTACCACTATGATAACTTGGATGATCATCCGTAATATCTCTTTGTGACTCTCTATAAAAGTAAGGGACCCTAAGGAAATTTTATTCAGGTTTTCCTATGCATTTCATCTTTTTTTTTTCTTGTTTTCTTCCACTTTGTTATAACACATTATCAGTATGAATTGTCTATACAAAATAAATAGAAAACTTTTCTCTCTTCTTTCTCACAAAAAAATATGTCATAAACTTATAATATGATTTTCTATTTTACTTATATGTGTGATAAAAGTATCCTTTGATTTTTCATTTCACTTATTTTACTTGAATACATAAATATGTACAAATATTACTTAGAGAATATGTTTTTCTTTCTTGTCAAAAATCATTAAAAAAAAATAACATCATAACCAGAAGTTATGAAAAATATGTGCAATCTTTATAACCAAAAGTTATAAGGCAAATTACAAAATTACAAATACATAATCAAAAGCTATGTATATGATTTATAATTATTTGTTTTTAATTATATGGTATAACTAGGAGTTATACAAAACAACATTATATAGTCAACAACTATAAAATGAATAGTTCATAGTCTGAAGTTATGTATAAATTTACACAATGAATAGTTTATACCTTAAAGTTTTGCACAAATTTACATAAAAATAGTTTATAGCTTGAAGCTATATACAAATTTGCATATTTTTGTTCTAACAAAATAATCGTAGCCTAAAGCTATGAAAAATATTAGATTTTAATTTCTATTTCGTGCTTATGCATTTTTACCATATTTATAATTGATAAATTTTAGATCATTATATTTTTAGATATTATTTACTTGAAATAATGTTAAAGCATTTTATTAATTTATTCATAGTTTATTTCAATAAATTGAATTTTTTTATTGATATTATTTGACATATAGTTTTTTAGATAATGTCAAACCTTCCAAAGCTTGAATTTGTTGCTCTTGATATTTCGGGCAAGAACTACTTATCTTAGGTTATGGATGCTAAAATTCATCTAAATGCGATGAATCTTGGAAATGCCATTAAAGAAGAAAATAACTCATCCCTACACAATCGTGTCAAAGCTTTAATATTCCTTCACCACCATATTGATGAAGGATTAAAAAGAGAATACCTTATGGTCAAAGATTCTTTCATCCAATATGAAATAATTCAAACCACCAGAAGTGGAATAATTCAGAGATACAACCTGAAAAGGGGATAGAACTACAAAGTAAACATACTCGTGAAAATGAATGTTATAGATGTGGTATGAAAAGACATTGACTATGTACCTATCATACTACAAAGCTTTTGGTTGACCTTTATCAAGCTTCAATAAAGGTAAAAAGAAAGGAAGTTGAAATGAACTTCATTGATGGTGATGACTTAGTGGACTTAACCCATTTAGATGTTTTAAACTTCTTTGAGGATCCTAATGGGAAAATTGACCATCTAATTGGTGATGGAAATGTTTGTTATGATTAAATGTTATTCTTTGCCAATAGTTTTATTATGTTATCATCTTTTGAACACATTGTTTATTATTCATCTTTTATAGTTTATTTCATATCTTATTATTTCTTATCTAAATTTTTTTTCTTTATTTATACTTGAAGATACATGGATCTCTCATATACCTTGATGCATCATACGACATCTAATGTAGATACATGTCTTGCAGATTGTGCCACAACACACACAATCCTTCATTATATAAAATTATTTTCCAACTTATCGTTGGTTAAGTCTAATTTTAATATAATATCAGGTCTTGTAAACTTGATTCAAGGCTCCAAAAAAACAACTATTATTTTACCTAGTGAAACTAAAACTCACATTAATGATGCCTTGTACTCTACCAAATCCAAGAGAAATCTTCGATTTTTGCCGAAATGGATATCACATTGAAACTATGAATAATGATAGTAATGAATACCTTCTCATTACTTTGATTATTTGTAGAAAAAAAATATGTCTTGTAAAAAAAATTCCTTCTTATTCATGTGGGTTATATAAAAAAAATCATTAGACCCATTGAGTCATATGCTTTCATGAACTAGAAGTTTTGTAACTTACGACTTTTATGATTTGGCATAAACACCTTGGCCATTTGGGATTATCTATGATGCATCGTATCATCAACAATTCTTTTAGGCATCCCTTGAAAAATCAGAAGATTTTGTTGTCTAATGATTACAATGTGTTGCCTACTCACAAGGCAAATTAATTACTAGACCATCATTTACCAAGGTTGAATCTTAATCTTCAATCTTCCTAGAATCAATTTAGGGAGATATTTGTGGGCCTATTCATCCACCTAGTGGACATTTTCGTCATTTCATGGTTTTAATTAATGCATCTACTCATTGGTCCCATGTTTGTTTGTTTTTTTCAGCTAGAAATGTTGTCTTCGCTAGGTTACTTGCTCAAATAATTCAACTCAAGGCGCAATTCCCTGATCACGTTATCAAGACAATTTGTCTTGATAATGCTAGTGAATTCTCCTTTAAGAAATTTTTTATTATTATTGTATGTTGGTTGATATTGATGTTGAGCATCTTGTTGCTCATACCCACACTCAAAATGGATTAGATGAATTTTTTATTAAGCATTTGCAATTGATTACAAGACCATTAGTCCTAGGAACAAAATTGTCTTCGTATGCTTAGGGGCATGCTATTCTTCATGCTGCTACTTTAATTCAGATTCGTCCTACAACTAATCATAAATGCTCACTTTTACAACTTGTTTTACACTCCCAACCAAATGTTTCCCATTTACTTATTTTTTTGTTATGTTATTTATGTTCCCATAGTTCCACCTCAACATTCTAAGTTAGGTCCTCAACGTCGACTTGGTATATATGTTGGTTTTAATTCTCCTTCCATTATTCCTTATCTTGAACCTTTAACATGTGATGTTTTTAATATCCTCTTTGGAGATTGTCATTTGATGAAAATGTTTTCCCGCCATTAGGAGGAGGCAAGTCAATTCTAGAAAAATGGTGAGACATTACATGGTATGTATCCTCCTTGTCTCATCTTGATCCTTGTACAAGGCAAAGGGAACTAGAAGTTCAAAGGATTATTCATTTGCAAGGACTTGCAAATCAGTTACCTTATGCTCTCATAAATATAAAGAAAGTAACAAAGTCACATGTACCGGCTGTGAATACCCCAACACATATTGATGTCCCTGAAAGACAATTGAAGAATGTCATAGCAAGTGAATTTAAGACATGCTTGAAGTGTGGTAAACCTATTGGCTCAAAGGATTCAGTTCTTAGAAAAAAAAAATGAAAACAAAAAATAAAAAGGAACAACATATGAAAAGCTTGGTATTGTTAAAGAGCTTACAAATATGAAAAAGTTGAATGATGAAACTCAACTTGATAAATAGTTAGCCCTTGAAGAGGCACAAATTGATCAAATATAAACATTTAAAACTGAAGATATCTCAATGAGTCATAAGGGAGAAACAAGGAACTGTTGTGACATTATCATAGAAAATTTATTTGCATTCCAAGTGGCTATGGACATCATGAGAAATGATAAAGATCATGAACCACAAACTATGGATGAATGTCGAAAAAGGAATAATTGGCCAAAATGGAAAGAAGCAATCCAAATAGAGCTAAACTCGTTAGTAAAACAAGAGGTATTTGGACTTGTAGTTCAAACACCTGGAGTCATAAAGCTTGTTGGATATAAATGGGTTTTTATAAGAAAGCGAAATGAGAATGATGAAATCATAAGATATAAAGCATGACTTGTTACTCAAGATTTCCCTTAAAGACTTAATATAGACTATGAGGAAACTTATTCTCTTATAATGGACGCAATCACATTTTGATACTTGATAAGTTTAACAGTCTCTGAAGGGCTAGCCATGCATCTCATGGATGTTGTTACAACCTATTTATATGGGTCTATAGATACTGACATATATATGAAAACCCCTAAAGGATTCAAATTGCCTGAAGCAACTAATCCAAAACCTCGAAACATGTACTCAATCAAACTACAAATAATTCTATACAGATTAAAGCAATCCAAGCACACATTGTATAATCGTTTGAGTAAGTATTTGTTAAAAGAAAAATATGTGAATAATCTAATTTGCTCATGTGTTTTAATCAAGAAATCGGAGATTGGGCTTACAATAATTGCAATATATGTAGATGATTTAAACCTCATAGGAACTTCTGAAGAGCTCACAATAACGGCCAATTATTTAAAGAAGGAAGTTGAAATAAAAGATTTACGGAACAAAATATTATCTTGGCCTACAGATCGAGTATTGTTCAAATGGCATATTAGTCAATTAGTCAACATATGTAGAGAAAGTATTAAAATGATTTATATAGATAAATTACATCCACTCAATTCCCCCATGGTTATTTGTTCACTTGAAGTGAAAAAATATTTGTTTCGTTCTAAAGAAGAAAATGAAGAATTGCTTAGTCCAGAAGTATCATATCTTAGTACAATTGGTGCACTAATGTATCTTACAAATTATACTAGACTAGATATAACATTCTCTATCAACTTGCTAGCAAGATACAATTTTGCCCTAACTAGAAAACATTGGAATGAGATTAAACATATATTGTGATACCTTTGTAGAACAAGTGGCATGAGTTTATATTATTCAAAAGAATCAAAATCACAATTGATTGGGTATGCAAATGCAAGATATCTTTTAGATCCTTATAAAACTCAATCAAGCAAACAGTGGTAGTCACCTCTTCAAATCATTCAAAAATTCTTACAATTTATAAAGCAAGTCGTAAATGTGTATGACTAAAGTTAATGATTCAACATATTCAAAAAACATGTAGACTACCTTCCATCAAAGCAATGCAACCAAGTTACATGAAGATAATGTTGTTTGTATTGCACAAACTAAAGGAGGATTCATAAAATGTGGTAGAATTAAGCATATCTCCCCTAACTATACCCACTAGCTCTAGGAGAAAAGTGAAATTTATGTTCAGCAAATTTAGTCATGCAATAATCTAGCAGATATATTCACAAATGGGTTACATTCGACCACATTGAAAAGATTAAGGTATGACATCGAAATGCAAAGATTGAGAGATCTACCAATTGAAGTGTTGAAAAAATCATGATCATGTCTACATGAAGGAAAGAAAACTAATATGGAGATATTGCACTATTTTTTCCTTCATCCAGGTTTTGTCTTACTAGGTTTTATTGGTAAGATTATTAATGAGACAGTTACCATATTCTTATGATTATCCAGGGGGGAGTGTCATAAAATATGAGATTCTATACCACTATGGTAACTTGTGGATGATTATTTATAATATCTTTTTGTGACTCCCTATAAAAAGGAAGGGTCTCTAATGAAAATCTATTAAATTTTTCTTATGCGTTTCATCCTCTCTTTTTTGTTTTCTTCTTCTCTTCCACTTTGTTATAACATTAAAAGATTTTTATTATGAAAAAAATTGAAAATTTTCTAATCAGACTTTTTAATCAAGTTTAGATTCTTTTCATATAATTTTTTACAAAATCATTGTTTTATTTTTTTTGCCAATATTTTTGGCTAAATGATAAGGACAATATTATATTTTATTACGCTAACTAAACTTTCTGCCATTGTTTACGTGTTATTTAATTAAACATGTATTTCAATTTTTTTTTGAGCCTCACTAATTGATAAATAAATGGGTAAAAGTCTATGAAGTGCTATTTTATCTTCTTTGAATACTATAATCATTGAAGGAAAATCTATAGAATACGCAAAACATCAAAAAATAAAATAAAAGTAGAGAAAGAAGAGAAACGTAAAATATAACAATAAATTAGATGCCGATCGTGGCAACTTGATACTGGAAAATAAATAAATAATTGTACATGAATGAGTACACGAAACACATGGTTTTCCCACCATATCCTTTGCCTCCAAACGATGAGTCCCAAGCAGGAAAAGAAAAGAAAATGAATGTGTATCATCCAGTTTACAGTTATATATGAATCTCCATGTGGAGCTAATTAATCCATCAGCTACATATCTACTATATGCACCTTCCCACAAAGAGCAATGATTCCTCCACTGTCTCTAACAACTGATTCCTTTGGAAGATGATCAAGAGCTGGAGTTTTGAACGTGATCATTAAGCTAAGGAAAAGCAGGTGGCGCACGAGCAACACCCATTTGATCAGGATCAGCCAAGGTGCATCGTCCGCTGTTACGTTTCGGGATGTAAGTGCATGGGGAGCTGCCAGAGGGTGGCACAGGGCCTCTCTGAAGGGACTGAATTTCGATTACAGCTGAAGCATATCCCTCTATTAATGGCCTCATTGCCACAAGCTGTTGAATATTATTTGAGAGGGCAAAAAGAAGAACAAGGATGAGCATTATTGTTGTGTAGGAGCTACTGTTTCTGTGAAAACCCATCTGGGAAATTAATGGGTTAGCGAAAGGATTATTGATTTGGAGGAGATGAGGGCTGTGTTTGAAGTTTGAAGTTTGAAGAGGGAGAAAGGGTGGTGGGGTTTGAGAATGATGTCAGGAATTAATTGGTGGTAACACCATGCCTATATTCATAAGCCATAATTTTTTATTTTTTATTTTTTATTTTTGACCATGTCCGCGCCTTTGAAATCAAAGACTTGAAGCTTGAGAGAGCCCCGTGAGCAAGGTCTACTTTGGAATAAGTCCATATGTGGGATTTTTACATACTCTAAGTATATACATAATTTTTAAAAATATTTTAATTTTTTTTTCATTTGTCCCTTTCTAATAAGTTAAAATATAAAAAAATTACTTATCATAAAAATAAATTATAAAATTTATTTAAAATATAAAATTCATAAATAAAAAATTAAGCTTGTGGATTTAAATAGTTATGGGTTAAAAGGACAAAATAATCATATATTTATAAATCAACCCTTCATATTTTTTAGCTTACAAATACGTATTTTAATAAAAAATACCTTATTTTTTCTTATAAAATTAATATTCTCTTTTAAAATTTACAAAAAAAAAAAATCAAAATATTAAAAAGTATTCATGTAAAAAAAATGAGTTATTTTTTAAGTTCAAACATAAGAATAATTAAATCAATTTACACATTTTAATGTCATTTTATCTATTTTAATCAAATAATTTTTTAAAATAATTAGGGTTTGATAAATAATATATCGATCCATGTGTGAACTTATTCCAAAGTAATGAAAAATGAAAATAGAGAACATTCTATGGTTGCAAGATTGGTGTCTTTGATTTCAAAACATGACACCGGCGTCAATTCATTCTTTTTAATAGATGAAGGGGAAAAATCAATAGAGTTTGTATAGACCCTCATTTTGGTCTAGAGATAGGGTTTTTTTAGCACATTTTTACCACCTTTTAGGAGGTTTTGGCAGCAGGTGTATGAGACATAGTGGGCTAGCCAAAACCTTTTTTTGTGGGAACCAACAGGTGACACATGGAGTAAGATTTAGAGACCGTTGGGAGTGAGCTTGGACAAAAAGATTTCTTAAGAAAGCTAAAACAAAGGAGAGAGGAAAGAAAAAAGAAAGAGTGAGAGGAAAGGTGGTGATAGAAGGTGCCTTGGGAGAGATGGTAGAAAGGCATATCAGGGAGACTTTGGAGAGGGGGCTGGAGAGGGAGTGAGTTGGAGTAGAGAAAAAAACTGTAGGAAGCGAGCCGTGGGTAGCAAGGAGAAGGAAAGTTAACCGATTTTTGGAGGATCAAAGGAGCACCTTCAGGTATGGATTCTTTGTAGATTTCTTATTCATTCTTTCTCATTTTCATTGTTCTTCATCAATTCATCTTGCTACTTGACCATCGTTTGTTGTGGATTAGGTTTTGTTGAATCTGAGTTCGTTTCATACTTGCTCTGTTTTATTCCCTTTCTGGTTTTCTTTTATTTATATGGATTGTTTTCTTTGAGCTTGACACTTGATTAATTATACAAATGCTCACTGTTCGTTCCACTTGCTTAGATCCATTTAGTATAGCATGAAATGGGGTCTAGTTTAATGGATTGTTTGTTTAAAGCATGCTCTGTTTCTTAGGAACCATTCTTGCTTTTGAAAAACTCATACCATTGTTTTGAAAATTATTTGGAAGTTCAAATAGCTTTTGGAAACCTGTTGGATATTCTTTATACTCCAAGACCTCTCTCATGGGTGGTGACTATTCCTAGAATCATCCTTGATTTTGGTAGATATGGTAGTAATACTAGAGAATATGATCATGGATCAATTAGTTGCTCAGAGATCTTAAATTAATGAATGGTTAGCTGGTGTCTCGACAAGAGGACTCCAGTTCTGCTCTAATGACCATCAAAGACGACAGCCAATGCAAACTGGGATATGAAATTTTGTTATTAGAAGAAATTGGGGCAACTTCATGGGAAAGGTGTTATAGTGGTTCAGGAATTCATATGCTGAGGACTTCATTGGGATCGAAGGGGTTGTTATTTGCACATATTCATCTTCCTGAGAAAGCCTCACTTCAGTTAGGATTATCTCTCATGCAGCCTGAGACCTTTTTCATTCCACAAATAATATATGGTTAGAGTTTGCTTTGATGACTAGGCTGTTATTGGTTAGAAAGTGGTGAGAACACAGTTTGCTCCCGGTGGATCATTACCATGGGAAAGCTTATCGAGAGGAGCAGGAGAAACATCATTGGGAAAGTATTGGCTGGGGATTTGAATGCTCGGTATGAATTTCTGGTTTGAATGATAACTGCGAACATTTTGAGAGTTTCCCACCTGGTCATATGTTTTCTACAAGCTTAAAGGTTGTTGAATTTTAATTGCTACAGGTGTAGAATTTCATGATAGAGACACAGTTATGGTTGGAGAGAATCAGAATTTTTTTTATTTGTTAAAAGCGGAGTTCGATTCTTAAAATTTTCTTTGATCTAAAAATAATTTTCTGATTTTTCTCGATTTTTGATAAATATGAATGAATTTTCATAATTCCAAAATAATAGAATTTATGAGATTAATTCATGCAAAATCAGTTGAGTATTGATGGGGCTTGACATCTGTTATTGATTACTTAATTGACTTTGATTTGCTTTGTGACACATGTGATTATTCTATACTCGTTTGCTAACCTTTGTTTTTCATGAATCAATCAACTCACGACTCAAGTACACACTAGACCTAATTCTTAGGATTTAGAGGGGTACTACGGTCTTTTTACCATGCTTTCCTAATAGGTAACCTGACCCTCAAACCCAGACTCGACTTTTCAAAGACCTATTTTTTCTTCAGGAGTTACATTTAGGGTTTTTCTTTATTTTTTTTCCTTTAAAAATAAAACAAAAATAAGTGGTGACTCCAAAAACTTTTCAAAAATCAATTTCTCAAAATAAAAAGCGAGTCTCGCCATTCAAGTGGAAACACATGCGAAAAATCTGGGGTCCACAAAATGGTAAGTGGCGACTCCAAAAACTTTTCAAAAATCAATTTTTCAAAATAAAAAACGAGTCTCGCCACTTGAGTGGAAACGCATGCGGGGTCCATAATTTTATTTTATTTTCATTTATGTCAAATATCATTATTTTAATATTACCTGTAATATAATATATTTAAATATAGTAAAATATAACTTTTATCCCTACATCAATATTACTTGCTATCCATAAGCGTGTATTCTATTTTTCAATAGAAACCAATAGAGTCGGACATGAATATTATGGCTATATTTGATTCTTGAAAAGTATTAGGAAAAGGGAAAAAAATTAATAAAAATGATTTTTTCATGTTTGATTATACTCTGGAAAATATTAAAGAAAGTCAAATATAATTAAATTAATAAAAATAATTTATTGATTTTAAATATTTTTTTTATTTTTCTTTATTTTCTTTTCTTCTATTTTCCCTTTTTATTTTATTTCTTTTGCATTTTCCCTCAAACTTTATGGAACCAAACATAGTCTATATTTCAAAGCCATATAGCAAATACAATAAAATAAGTTTATCTCTTTGCAATTTTTTCTCTCTCTTAATACACATTAATCTAATCAAATCGATTATCTTAAACATAAAATAATTAGGTAATCAAATTATATATGTAAAATCTCCAAAATATCACAATTTAAGATAATAATTAGGCACCACACATTTGCAAAGCATACAGATTATCATTGTTGGTACTGGTGGTGCAGCCTATTTGCCAGGCTAGTTAATTGATATCTTAGAGTTTAAGTCCAAAATAATCCACTGGTAGAAAAAAAAATGGTAAGAATAGTACTCATCTCAAAATATTTGTCAAAGTAATCTTTTGTATCCATGTAAGCATCCACATGGTTTTTTTTTTTTTTTTAGTGTAAAAAACTACCGTTGGTGAGTATGGTTTTAAAAGTTTCAAAAATATCCTAAAAATGACAGTCACATATTGTGGTTTTACAATTTTCCTTAGAATCATAGTTAGTAACTGTTGATGTCCTTAGTCAACTAGGAGTGATGCTTCTCCCTTCTTTCCTGCAAAAGTTGTCCGAACAGGTTATCTGGACACCCCCTCCGAAGTTCAAGTCAGATGATGAAAGTCAACTTGAGAGGTTGCCCCCTTTTAGGAACTAAAAAGGAGTCTCTATTACGTGTATGTGCACACGTACCTTGATTTTGAGTTGGATGAGGGCTTTTATAGTGTCTGGAGCGGTGTCACATTTGTGCTTAGATGGTTTCTTGACTTTCGTGGTCATGATGACAGCATAGTTGGTGACAGAGAAATCATCACCCTTTAGGCAACTAACAGGGATTGCTAGTGAGGGTGACCTGCTGGTTCACTTGTCACCTCAGTCTGCAAGCAGTATGGTGCAGTGTGTAGCAGGTCGCCTGCGGAGACAAGGTGACGTCCCATCGAGCGTGCTTCTAGCATAAAGAGAATGATTGCTCGTGGGAGTGGGTCAGGAAACCCATCTGGAATGCATTATGTAGTTTCAAAGGAACACCGCGTGACCGACTATTGATACTTCTAATCCAGATTGGGTATCCAAATCTGATTACATTTGTCCGAATAAAGATAGAAAGGTGCCACGTGGAGCAAAGGTGACCTGCCACGTGATCACACGAGGAAGCCCCCTATAATGCCCCCTTTTAACCCGATCGTTTCGTCTTGATAGAAAATGTGGGTTAAAACATTTTTCAAACCTCTTCAGTGATCGCATGACACGGGGCATTTATGGAGGAGCACCGTTATTGAAGTTGTTGTCAAGTGGCGTGTCGCTTCAAATGGTGAGTTTCTGGGCGCCCTGAGGTTTAGGGTTCCTGGGGAATTTGCCCCTATAAATAGGAAATTAATCCCTATGAAGCACATCTCTTTGTCATTCCTTCATCAAATTTGCTCTTCGTCTTCCATTTGCTCTACATTTCCCACATCCAGGCAGCAATTACTGTCTTCGTGTTGCAGCACTTCTTCTCCGGCGATTTTTCCGATTTGTTTATCTCGGCACTTGCGGTTCATCTTCGTCATCTGCTGAAGGCACTTGTCAGGTATATTCTTCTTTCTTCTCTAATGCCCCCGATTTCCATTTTTCCTTGGTTATGTTGTTGGCTTGTGATTGGGGATTGTTCTGGTGCTTGAGAGTTCCAATCGGCCACAAAATGGCTATTCCGAGGTTTGTAAAAGAGGGTGTGTAACTTTCCTGGGGCAGTAAGTCTGGTTAATGTCGCGCCCTACTAACCTCTATTAGGGCTAAGTTTTGTTATTTCCATGTTTTGAGGCTCTGTTGAGTCTATCTGGTGCTTATTCTTCCTTTGTCTGTTTGAGGTGTCATAGCGGGAAAATCCTCGACCGGGATTGGGGATTGTTGAGTGAAGTTGGGTACCTTGAACAGGGCAAGCCCTAATCTGGTGTGTTAGCCCGTTAGATGTCTTGGGCATTGCCTTTTGGCGGTAGGTGATTCATGCCTAATTGGTGTCTCAGCTGATTCGTGTCCAGCTGGTGCTCCTTGATAGCGGGAGTAATCAACAAAATTTATAACCTATAACACCATGAACTAGGGTAGCAAAGAAAAAGCTATTATAGCATAGTGACTCTAGGATCGTTCACTGGGAAGGGTTTTCAAGCTGAAAATGATACCAATTCAAAATGAATTGGTGCTGTTTCATTGCAAGGTTAGTTTAAGAAGTAAAACACAAACTTTAGTTGAAAAAGGTTTAGACTTAGACTAACGACACAACAAGTACTGGAAATTACTTATGAAGAAAAACATTCCTTGGAGATTCAGGTTCACAGGGGAGGTTCCTCATGCAAAAGCATAACTCCGGTCAGTTGGTTTATTTCCTCTCATTAGAGAATTAACATAAGTCAATTCTCTAACCGGTGCTGGTACAAATGCATCCCTCAATTGGATTTCAGCTTTAATTCTCTCACTGATGCAACTTGCAATGGTTCGAACCTCTCACTTAGCCTTTACCATTCAAGGTGATCTTTAACCTTGGACTTCCTTTCACAAGCTCGCAAGAGATAACTAATGGATGTCTCCTTAGAGTCCAAAAGCTTACCAAGTGTTGGCAATTCTAGAAAATCCTACCTTCAAGTCACCTCCCAGAGGCTCGCAAGGGGTAAACTAGTGCATCTCCATGGATAGAGATCACTTGCCTTACCAAGTGTTGGCCCAGGTGACTCCAAGGCGTTTTAAGTTAACTAAAAACATAGAAACCATTCACGGGACACACTTTCTCTTCATTCATAGCTGAAACCACAAAGCTTCTGATTCTTGCACTTGGAACCTTTCCTGGCAACCTTCACTCCAAGGAACTAAAAGGTTTAGTTACTCATTCTCTGGGGAAAATTCCTCAGAGAGTGCATAACTAAGTAAATGAAAAATACAATCAAAGTGAGAAGGTAAGGTAGAGCTCAAGCTCTGTATTTTACTTTCTTTGAAACTTACAAAAGGTTCATCACCCTCAGAACAGGCTCCTCGGGCTCTATTTATATCAAAATTACATTAATAGCTATTACATGGATATTTAACCTTTTTCCTAACTTAAAAGCTAAGGAATCCTATAATTGGTGGCTTACAAGGAGAATTTGGGATTTAGACAACAAAAATATAATGAAAAATATCTCCAAGTGTTGGTTACAAATATCGGGAAGCACTAAGGACCATTTCGCAGGTGAAAAAGAGGTTTACGAAATTTCGCAGACGAACAAAAAGGGTTGCGAAATCACTTCGCAGCAAAAGGCTGATTCCGCAGCGCTGCAAAGTTGGCTTTCATCTTGTGGTGTTTGGCTTCCATCACGTCGTGAGACTTCAGGGGAAATCCATAGCACTGTGCAAAAAGGTTGCGAAATCATTCCGCAACAAAAGGGTGATTTCGCAACACTTTGCTAAATCCTTCCTTCAGCTTGGAGTGATCGGCTTCCAACGGCTGTAACTCCTTCATTTCAACTCCGAATTGCTTACTGTTTGAAGCATTGGATTGTTGACTTCCTAAGATTTAAAATGACATATAGCATGCATAAATTGGACATCAGGAAGTGCTCCAAAAGTGGCTGAAATGACTGTCATCAAGAATGCTTCATGACAGATTTCTCTTTGCTTCCCCTCCTTGTATTTCAACTTTGCTTATGGCAAAAGGGCTTCAAAGCTTTGATTCTTCATGCTTCTAAGCTTCCCATTGCTTTGCCATGGATTCCAAATAACTCTCCTAAATCTCATATTGCTTTGGTGATCAAAAAGCTATCAAAACACCAAAACTTAACACAATTTGATTAGAATTGATTGCAAAGGGGCCTAAACATGTTAATTGGGTTAAAAGGCAATAACTACTACTCAAAAGTGTTTAAAAGGATTAATTATAAGCTATCGAATAGCACCTTTTGAGTAGTAATCACTCCCCCTAACTGACATATTGCTAGTCCCTTAGCAATGAAGGAGAGAAAAAATAAAAATAAGTAATACTATAATTTACAACATCTTTCTAATCACTTCAAAAAATTGTTTAAGTGGCATGACTGACAAACTCTCACATGGAAAATTAAAGAAATAAAACTCAAACTTTAATAGAAGCTATCAAAAACTTCGCTAAATACCATTGATCAAGGGAATGCATTATGCAAATTGAAGTTTTAAAATCATTTTCACTTTCAAAGAACCAAACTTTATTCTTCCACAAAAATCTAAGTGTAAGATGATAGTTTCCGAATATAGCATGCTAAACTAATCTCTCCCCCCAACCTATCTCTTTTCAACACTTAGCAAACTGACCAAATTCAATAGGCAGAGAACACACTTTTTTTTTTTTTAGAAGGTACAAGGCTTAAGGGGCATTCTTTTCTATTTTGTCCATGTAACGGGGGTCCATCGATGACTCCCAACCAATTAAGGCTTAGGGCATCAAGCTTTAAGGATCTTTCAACCACTAACTCCTCGGATTTTACCCCGGACTTTTTCATATACCCTTTTTGCCTACCATATGCTAACTCCACCTATCCACCCTTGTAACGAGCATTGAGGCCGGTGACTCCCAACCAATGAAGGCTTAGGGCACCAGGTTTCAAAGGTTTTCACCATATACCCTTCAGACCTTGCTCGGGTTTCAAGGCAAGCAAACATTTTTTTTTTCAAAGACTTATTGGCCTTTCATAAGGTGTCTCAATATTATTAAAATGAGGTCAAAGGTACCAAGTCCCAAAATTTTCTAAGTCAAGGGGGACATAGTTTTTCATCTTATAATCGGAATCTATTGTGCATAGTGTGTGAATAGCTTAAAGTGGAAGGACTAAACTTGATTTCAATAGAAGTTTCAACAATTGAACCACTTTAGCAAGCATAATCCAAACTCTAAGTTAGATGAAAAGCAAAAGTTCAGTTTCTCCTATTTTGATTTGAAAATTTTTCCTCATAATCCATGGAGATTCAAGTATAAAGCAACTAAAAACTACAACTAATTTACTAGGCAAGGCTAAAATATCAAAATAACTTAGCATACTTCCTTTAACTTAGCAAACTTCCTTCCTCATTTCTCCCCCCCCAACCGAGCTGAGCATTGTCCTCAATGTGATATGGGTGGTTGAAATTAAAGGGAGGAAGTGGTACCTCCTGAGTGATATCAATTTCGAATACTGATTGGAGAAACCACATGTTTCAAAAAGAATAAAAGGTGTGAGAAAAGGAAATAAGAATAAATTAATGCTAAGAGTTAACAAAAAACTAGATTTGTATTACTTTAATCATTTGAGTACAATAAAAAAGAAAGTAATACAAGTAATCCAAGTAATCCCCATATATGATATCAAAATGAGGGGGATTTCATATGAGACTAACTAAAATGAAATACATAAAGGAAATATATAATAGATATATATATATGATCAGATAGGAGGATGATGTTGGAGCTGATGGCCTAGGCGGATGGCTCTGCCTCTTCATTAGCTGACTCATGAGGGGCCTGAGGCTCTGTGGCCTGTGAGTGTGGCACTGTAGTGGTGGGAGTGAGATGGTCAGCAGCTGCTGGGAGACCGAGATACTGCTGGAGCTAGCTCAAGATGGCAGTGTGCTGAGCCTAAGTGGTCATCATCTGCTCCTGGCGAGCTCTCAAAGCTGCCATCTCCTGAGCAAGGCTGCTCTGAGATGCCGTCAAGGTCTGCAGTGCATGGCATAAATCTCTATACTTAGAGATAGGAATGGCCATCCTTGGCTCAGCTGAAGTAGAGGGCTGTGATGAGGCTGGAGTAACTGGAGGGGCTCTGGCTATGGTAGGAGAAGCAATAGGTATACCCTCAGGTATAAGACGTGGAGATGCTCTCCTGGCAGCTGGTATCTGAGCTGGATGTGGAAGCTCTGGCTGCTCCATTCTATATGCTGTCATGTTGCTCCACTTTTCAAAAGTAAAAACATCTCTACAGATCCTCTTTTGCTCCTGCTGAGGCTCTGCTGGGTATCCCAAGTGCTCAAGGATTTGGCACAACAGTCGTGGGAAGAGAAGGGGGATAGAATCAGCCCTTTGCAATTTTTTTCTATGCACCTTCTCTTCAAAATAAAGAAGGGCTGCCAGGATCAGGTGGTGAGGGCCAAAATAATAGCCCTCAGACATTTTAAACAGGGTCTCCAACATAATTCCCCTTCTCTGAGTCCAATGTTGAAGGGGATAGATACTATGCCTCAACAGGGCATCAATAAGGAACATCTTTGGGGGTAGTTCCCCCCTCAGCAGATACGGGTTTCTGGATGCTCCTCCAGACAAAACATGCACCATCTCCAGCTGAGATGGATTGGCCCAAGCTCTGAAGTCATCGAAATGACTGGGCTCATATGGAATGTTCAAAGCATCAGCTATTTGCCGAGCCCCCAAGATACCATGCC